>NW_025964383.1:30026579-30301579 GCF_023055435.1 Haliotis rufescens
CCGAAATCATTTATTGCTGCATTTATAGTATATAAAGTAACAGCGTTTGAATATTATATTGTGCCATGCTATGCAACGTAATAAAATGCGACTTCATGTCACGCCATTGTCGAGGGAAGACATTCTTTCTTCCTCGACACATCAATTCATGTTGATGTAATTTATATATTTTTACAGGTAATAAATCCTTTTATACCTCATCCGCACCGCCTCAGTTCCCTCGATTACATCGTTGGCAGAACCCGCGACACAGATATGTTTTAATATGACATTGTAAAAGAATTCAAACAAATTCAAAATTTATAGAAAACAGCTGTTCGATTGAAGTTAACCTTGTTTTGTCTCTTGACTTGCATGACTCGGAAAATGCGTACGGCTTTTTGCTTTTAGTGGGTATAAGGGATTTATTTTGCCTCTCAAATCCACTTGCAGCCTCTCTTGCTCGTGGGGATATAAGGGATTTATTAGCCTACTGAGATGTGTATTCCCCTCCAAGGCGGGATACATCATATTTTATTAAGATCATGTCGACCAATCAGATATCATCATTCTCACATGGAGGTATGATAATCCCTTTCCTGTTGAAGTCCACCATCCACACCAGGAATAACCACACATAAGATCTTAATTTGAAGTATCTTTATGATGCAGTAAGCCATACACACCAGGATAAACATACATAAGATCTTAATTTAAAGTATCTTTATGATGCAGTAAGCCATACACACCAGGATAAACATACATAAGATCTTAATTTGAAGTATCTTTATGATGCAGTAAGCCATACACACCAGGATAAACATACATAAGATCTTAATTTAAAGTATCTTTATGATGCAGTAAGCCATACACACCAGGATAAACATACATAAGATCTTAATTTAAAGTATCTTTATGATGCAAGTAAGCCATACACACCAGGATAAACATACATAAGATCTTAATTTAAAGTATCTTAATGATGCAGTAAGCCATACACACCAGGATAAACATACATAAGATCTTAATTTAAAGTATCTTTATGATGCAGTAAGCATTACACACCAGGATAAACATACATAAGATCTTATTGTTAAAGTATCTTAATGCTGCAGTCTGCAATCAACACCAGGAATAAACATACATAAGATCTAATTGTTAAAGTAACTGAATGCTGCAGTCAGCAATCAACACCACAGAGACAATCATTTAGTTGTAAGACACAGACAGAGACATGTGTGTAACCAGTTATATACAATTTAAAGCACTAATCCACAATATGCTGACGATTGGTTGATATACCACAAGGGTAGCCTGACAGAGGGTAAAAACGTCCTGTAATGTTCTTGGGAATTATATTTTTTCTATAAATAACTCAGCCTTTCATTCGTCACCAGTACCACTTTCATTCGTGCGTTCTTTCCATCTAGATGTTTGAAAACTTTGAAATTGGCTACTGAGCCACTGATTGTAAAATAAACAGGTGTGGATCCCAGACATTTACCACTGAGGTGAAACCAACAAGGTACAGGCATGGTGCTGACAAACCTAGAAACATAATCAGGGTGAACCAGGATTCAAACTCACAATGATAAGACCTATCTATGTGCCAAGTTTGGTGAAAAAATATGGTATGGTTTTCAAGATCTGCTCCGGAAACGAAATGTGACGGACGGACGGACGGATGGAAGGATGGAAGGACGGAAGGACGGACAGATGGCACCCATGCCTATATCCCCCTACCACTTCGTGGCGGGGGATAATAACCCAATTAAGATAGAAACCCTAGAGTAAAAACTCAATAGCTCAAAAAGTTATCTGGAGCTCTGTCCACAATCTGGAGCCATTGTAACCAACTGATTCCAACTACCTACCATGTCTGCTACCTTACAAAGGGTATCGGACAGCTCATCAAACACCTCCACCATCTTGCGTGTCCTGTGCGGACTGGTTGCTTCTTCCACCAGTTTCTCCACTTCATCACAGGCTCGTTGCTGGAGTAGATAGAACCCTCGGAAGTCGGTCAGTTCAGGGATACAAAACAGGCCCTGTAATAAGAAAGGTGAGGTGAGGTGAGGTGAAATTGGGTTTAACGTCGCGTCCAAGATTATTGCACTTATATAGTGACGTGCATGTACATGTATGTGTTTGTGTGGCTGCTTGTACTAGTCCGGACAGATGCCGATTTATAGTGCTAGCTCACTGAGATACCATGCAGCAGTTAAACATGAATACCCCACTCAGACACAGTATACTGACTCCGAGCCGACCAGTCCTTGTTTTAGCCCCTTAATGCCGAGTGCCAGACAGGGTAACAACAAGTACCATCTTTTAACGTCTTTTGGTATGACGTGGCCGGGGATCGAACCCCAGACCTTTCGCTCTCCGGGCAGACGCTCTACCATTAGACCACGGGGGCGGTCTAATAAGAAAGGCCAACTGAAAGTCGTTTGTCATAATGATCAAGCCTGATCTAATTGTGTATCCCATATCCATTCTATAACATCTTCCGTAAGGCTTATACAAAGGGAAGCCACTCCCATCTAGAGTATAAAGATTTGCTGCCCTTGAGATATCCAAAAGGTCATTGACGTTACTAATTGATTGCAGACAGGTTTTTATCCTTCTCTTGATTAGCGAAAAGGTATGTTGTTTCACACTTCTTTCAGCATTGAGTTGGGTGTGAATAGTACTTTTAGCTATCAACTCGATAGTTATGTGGTTAACTATCACAATTAACAATATTCCTGACGTTAAATCGTTGGGCAGTTCTTTGGGTTGATGAAGTGTCAATTCAGATCATAAAGTTTAACAAAATAAAGAGGCAATGTTTGAACATAATGCAGATTATTTATGTGAAATAGACCCTGTCTTGCATGCAAATTTGATAAGTTTACTCAGGGACTACAACGAACTTAGATACTTGAGATTGGTCCAGACCAATTGTAGGTTTGTAAGTTTCCAAACTGAGTAAGCATATTGAGATTTAAAAAAAAGATGAAATAAAGTTTCAGATGTATATAACGGTTCTAAATACAGGCTTGACTCTGGAAATTAGCTCTGTTGTACGCATGCTGAAAAAGCTTCATTGGGTATTTACGAGTGCTGTTTTCAAACAATTTAGTTTTTCATTTAATGCATGCGTTTCTGTACGCAAGTTAATTGAAAGTAATTTGGTTTTGAATAGTTTTTGGGGTATTTTACGCAAATACGCAGCTAGCTGTAGCTCTGTACATAAGATTATTTATACACAAAATGCAATTTTGTAAAATGAAACTTGCACTTTTTGTAAATCTTCAAGTGAAAGTATATTCCATGTTTATATTGAATGTGATGCTACTAATGGTTTCTGGAGAGAACCGGAACAACGACTGAACCAGTTCCTTCGAGATATGCTTCATGTTACTGCATTTGCCATTCTGTTTGGTTTTCAAGAAAATATGAAATGACATAATTACATATTACTGTTAGCAACAAACATACTCATATATCAAGTATTAAAAGTGTAAAACCACTGTTGAACGCTTCATGTGGTATCTATGGTCTGTATGCAAAGTAAAAACATCTATTGCAATGATAAGAAACAGATATCTTAATTACCTACAGAAATGGAAACCACTTGCAGATAACATTTTGTAATATATCAAAAGTATTCATTTCATTTCCATTTTAAAAACAACTTTCAATATTCTGCGTCTCGAACACTGTGAAATGCTACAATACTTAAGAACAACATGATTTCACCAAAATTATTGTAAACGAAAATGTGGTTACATACCAGCTTGAACAACAAACAACAAAAGAGCACCCATCCCCCCCGCACATCATTTTCAAAGGCCATTGCCTGAGAAACAATTCTTTTATTTTTTTAAGCCTTAATGTGTGTCATTTGTCATGTAGCCTAATCTAATGTCTGTTGTTCATTTCAAGCTGTTTTGTTTGTCAAAAAAATGTACATGTATCATCCACTGAATATAAAAGATATCATATTAGTCTTGGGAAATAATATAAAAAAGAAGGAAACAAAAAGAAACATAATTGGGGCGAGCTGGGATTCGGATCCACAATCATGGGTTTCTTGCAGTCCAAGGGAGGCAACTCTGCACAGCTACTTAGCCATTCATGCGCCCCCCCCCCCCCCCCCCCCCCCCCCGCGCTATCTGTTTTTGTTGAAATTTACCCTACAGTCCAACTGTATACTGCCTCAATGGAATCACGCCTGTTGATAGTTTACTTAAACAGATGGCAAAAAAAATAACTTCAACAATATAAAAGATAAAAAATAAAACTCCTCACACTTCTGAAACAAATAAAGAATGAAAGTCTAATATTAAATAACTTACCATGGCCTCTAGGGCTGGGACGGGTAACTCAGGTACTCATGTCGGGTGGGTCCTGAGAAGAACCTGGGTACCCACAGGACTACCCGGACCCGTGGTTACATAGATAGATAGATACATGTATCTAAACAGCTTTGGCCAAGGCTGCGGTAAAACAATTCCAAAACGGGCATTTTGTACCCAGCTCTTGAGACCTACAGTGGGTACCTGGGTAGGGTGGGGAAATAGGGGGTCGGGTACCAATTTTTTTAAGCCCTAATGGCCTCACAAAACATAACACTAATGCTAATACCGTATTCGACATAATAAGCGCCCACGGCGATATTTGCTAATATATTGGCTAGTGAACAATCCCAATAAGCACCCCTTCGGGTTGATAAATGTACATAAGACTTATTTAATCATGCATAATACGTTTGTTATATGCACCCTTAATTATGGGAAATTAAATTCTGGAAAATTATATCTGTCGTATATATAAACATTTCAGGCTGTCAGCATAAACCACGAAATTTACGATCTTTCAACTCTGTTGTTTTCCACCAAAATAATATTCTTATAAGAACCCCCTATTTCTAATTTTGAGAACGCCCTGGGCGCTTATTATGTCGAATACTGTAAAACTACTCTCATGCCAATAACACTTACAGCATTTCCCTTTGTGAGGCTGAGGTTGAGAGCTCTGGCAGGTTTAGCATTAAACGCTGAAGCCAGGGGTGACCATTTGGACACCCACCTTCGTCCCCACCCCTGGGACAACTGACCCAGCTTGGTGTACAGGGGTCTCATTCCTACAGCCATTTCATTTCTGGCATCTTACAGTTGGTGATGACAAATCTGAAAAAGCAAACATATACAATTGAACAAACAGATGTGACCAAGTTGAGTTTAGAATCTCAGCCAGTGTAACTATTATTAGAGTGAGTTGGACTTTAGGCCACTTTTAGCAATATTCCAGCAATATCACAGCAAGGACACCAGAAATGTGCTTCACACATTGTAACTATGTGGGGAATCGCTCGCTGACTTGGTTGATGCATATCATCATATCCCAATTGCATAGATCGATGCTCATGATGTCAATCACTGAATTGTCTGGTCCATACTCGATTATCCACAGATCGCCATCATATAGCTGGAGTATTGCTGAGTGAGGCATTAAACAACAAACAAACAAACATCTTAAGGTTATTCTATTCTGCATTTACATTTCTTCTGTAAAAATGTTCACAAATCTCAGCCAATGCTTTTATATATTAAAGATTTATCAGCGTAAATGTTCTTTGTTTCAATTCATCAATAGTTTATCTTTCAGCTTGTTAGCTTTATCCAAACATGAGTAAATTCTTAAAAAATGTGAACTTTGAATACAGATTCAAGATTCAAAAAAAGATTTGGTGCTGTTTTCGTGGGGTCCACCATCATCATTTCTAAAATTCTACTGGTTTTTGGATTCAATCTGGAATCCTTATTCAGTGTTCAATGTCAATGAAATAGAGTATTTGAACATTTGGAGGTATACTCTCTTCTATTCATGTGTGTGTGTGTGTGGGGGGGGGGGGGGCAAGTCAGGGTAGCCTAGTGGTTAAAGCGGTTGCTCGTCACGGCGAAGACCCGGGGTTCGATTCCCAACATGGGTACAATGTGTGAAGCCCATTTCTGGTGTCCCCCGCCATGATATTGCTGGAATATTGCTAAAAGCGGCGTAAAACCATACTCACTCACTCACTCACTATTCATGTGGGTGGTCAGAGGAAATCAGGGGATGGTCACAAAAACCATGACAGTCTGATAAAAAAGGGTCATGAATAAGTTCAGTGTTCCCGCTGGCTTTTGAAACTGCCAGTCCTTGTGGACTGGCAACTCTAAAAATTACCAGTCCCCCGTAATTACTGCCAGTCCCAACTTTCAACAAATATAAAAACGTATCAAACTTATTTGGTTTTAATTCTTTCAACTTCATGTTCAGTGCAAAGATGTCATCTCTGAAGTAACTTAGTTAGATCTCTACGTCATTCACACAAACTACAGTCACAATTTTCTCTTTGTTTTTTTAATATTTCGAGACGAAGTCGCTACAAATGGATATTTAACCTAGAAATAGACAAGGGGAAACACTGATGATGACAGACAAGCTGACTTGGTTCGAAAAATGTACTTATATGAATATCACTGATGTTTTGTTCAACAACAAAGACTTATAAGTACTTTATTTGCTGGTCCACAGGGACTGGCAGTCACATGAATTACCAGTCCAAGCCTACTTTTACCGGTAAAAAATTGGTAAATACCGGTAAACGGGAACACTGAAGTTATCATTAAATAATAAGATACAAACTATTTTGGCCTTTAGTCTTTTTAAGAAGGGTCATGAAAAAAATATAACATAGGGAGGGTCATCCAAATAAGATGACTAGCATATCATGGGGGTGGTCATTATTTTCTGTACTTTTGTGCATCTTATTTATAGGGAACACCTGGCTAAGTGGGAAGAAAGAGATTGGTATGTAGATTTTCGCTTTTTTAATGCCTTGAAGCCAATCACAGATGAAGAGGTGCTCCTCATTAACCAACATTTCTGATGGGAAGACCTGTACCCCAATAGACCTATTGTGGTTCCTACATATTAGGGCTGGGACGAGTCCAAATCTACTACCCGGGTACCCAAACCCCTATTACCCAATACCAGATACCCGATGTAGGGTGTATGTAAATTCATAACCCAAACGAATTCATACCCCTAGGAATGAGAAATTTCGTACCCCAAACAGAAAGTAATTTTGGAACCCTGTGCACTAAGCAATGAATTACGCTATATATAATATTAATTTAGATTTAACATGTAATTTAAATGGACTGCTCCACCGTGACATCACACAACTCGATATGGCAAGAGATGTCATCTTGTACACATAGCAACATGATAGTTTCTTAAACAACATTTTCTAGCGATGAGAACAAAAAGAAAAAACAGCAGATAGTGTTGGGTACAGGCCGTAACAGGGTACTCATAGCCATGCACAGCATTGACTTTTAATACAGTGTTCCCATTTGCCGGTAAATACTAGTTTTTTACCGTTAAAACTGGGCTTGGACCGGTAATTCATGTGACTGCCAGTCCCTGTGGACTGGCAAATAGAGTACCTAATAAATCTTTGTTGTTGAACAAAACATTGGTGATATTCATATACCGAGGTAAGTATATTTTTCAAATGAAGTCAGCTTGTCTGTTACCTTCAGGGTTTCCCCTTGTCTATTTTTAGTGCAAGGAAATAACATTTTGCTTTGGTTCGAGGTTAAATAGAGAAACTTGTGAAATGTGTGAATGACATGTAGATCTAACTAAGTTACTTCAGAGATAATGTCATGGTGAATGAATTAAAACCAGATAATTTTTATACGTTTTTTTAATTTTTGAAAGTTGGGACTGAAAAAAAATGAGGAGGGGACTGGTAATTTTTAGTGTTGCCAGTCCACCAGGACTGGCAGTTTCAAAAGCCGGCGGGAACACTGTAATAGACTATTCCATATTTGGAGTTATTTTGCAATTCATCGTTCTCATTTGAATCCAAACGGACTAGACACTATGAACATCAAAATTGGCAGACAGAACACACTGGTGCAGGCTAAAACGGCACCTTTGCCAAACGTCACCGATTTCGCAGGCGAAAACGGCATCTCATTTGGCAGAAACACCTATTAATTGTCAGGTGAAAACAGCACCTTTATTTTTAACAATGATAAGAAAGATTTATGGAGTAGTATATATGCTTTATTGACATGCTTTATTTCGTTGTGTTGTAGTATATGTTTTCCTTGAGCGGGGACACGGTCTGTTATCCGGAAAAACATTCTTGTGATGTCGGCTGCCAGCAGAAAGGGGAGATATATATCAAATATATATATCAAATATATCTATAAAATTACTATTTATTTCCAACTTACTAAAATCAATATTAAATATATAGTATACCTGTAGTCCAATTTCTTGACATTTCCACCATAATCAGTTTCAGTTTGACATTGAGTTAATTTGGGTAAAAGAACTTAAAACTTCAAAGCATGTAATGTTTCAACGATAAGTTTTGTTGCACCTCCCAATCAGAGTCGGTGAGTAAACTGGAGTAGCCTAGAGGCTAATTTCTAATGTAAACTTGTTTTAAGGTGATTAACATTTCACAATTATTTGTTTGCAATTGACCATGTACGTGAGTTAAATTTCATATATTTTACTTCAAAGCATGTAATGTTTTCTCAATAAGTTTAGTTGCGCCTCCAAATCAGAGTTGGCGAGTAGAGGCTAGTTTCTAATGTAAACTTTTGTTCAACAAATCATAATTATTTGTGTTTGAAACTGACCATGTGAGTTTAATTTCATGTATTTGAGTTCCAAGGTAAAAAAAATAATAAGGTGCCGTTTTCGCCTGGCAATAGTAGCCGTTATCGCTTTAGGCGAGGTGACGTTTTCGCCAATCGGTGCCGTTTTGCTGGGGTGCCGTTTTAGCTATAACCCGAACAAACACTGGACCCAAGCAGACGTATCATGCCTCCAAATGAATGGCATTGCTTAGGTTTAGCGTGACACTGAAACATTCACACGTGGATAGATATAATCCTACCTTTGAATGCTGACATTGGCCAGATTTACGAAATAAACTTGACAGATCAACTGTCTTTTTTGATACATATAATTTGTAAACAAACGTAGGAAAGAAAACGGAAGTCATGCGCCTAGATCTTCATCTCGTAAAGTCTCTAGAAGTAACGTTGATTCTCGTCATAAGCAAGTGTCATGGCGGCTGCTAGGTTGCCTCCGCATGTTCTAGAGACGTTGTTTTCTTATTTGGACATATCCGATCTTAGAAATTGCTCTCTTGTATGTAAAAACTGGTATAAATTTTTAAACGACGAAAATAACGATGTATGGAGGTTACACTGTGTGAGAAAATTAGCAGAAGAGGCCTTGAAATCGGATTTGTTGAGTAATGTTCCAACTTACAAAGCCAAATTACGTGCGTTTTATCACTCCTGGAATCCAAACGACTGCTCAAGAAACATATATGTGAAGCCAAATGGATTTACAATTCATCGCAACCCAGTTGCACAAAGCACAGATGCCGCAAGGGGCAAGATCGGCTTCAGGACAGGTCGACATTGTTGGGAGGTTTGGTGGGAAGGGCCACTCGGAACTGTGGCAGTTATTGGTCTTGCCACCCAAAACTCTTCCATGCAAGTTCAAGGATATGTGTCGCTAGTAGGAAATGATGATCAAAGTTGGGGATGGAATCTTGTAGATAATCATTTAATACATAATGGAGACAGCCAAGGCAATTATCCTCTATTGAACAATGCACCTAAATATCAGGTATGGGTTGGACTTCTTTCAAGTTTCATTCATAAGTGCCAAATGTTTAACAGTTACCAATGTTTGTGTCACTTAAAGTATATATTGCAGCATTGATCGTGTAGGAATATATTTGGGATTGGCTATATATTGTTGTTGTTTTGTATCTAGTGTATGGTGGAGATGATGAAATTACAACTGTGTCGATGACCTCGTTAAACACTTCCTGCAACATGCTGAGGGACTGCATAATGCCTGTCACACGTGACTTTCATTCATAACAGATTCTTTCACTGAGGAATGTTTGCATGGGCCATGCAAGCAAAGTAGGCCAGTCATCAAATAATTAGTGATTGCCAGCATGGATAGAAATGATATCTTATGACATGTTTTGTGAAAATAATGATGATTCAAACAGTGTAAAAAGAGTGGGCATGTCAGCAGGGTAAATATACTGTCTTATTGTAGTTTTATGAGACAACCATATTTCAACTTCATATGTATGATTGTATCGAGGAACAGGCATGCAACTTGTTCTGTTGGTGATATTTCACTGCTTTCTGAGTACAATTGCATTTGTTTTTTATTATCAGATTATATTAATCGTTAAATGTGTCATAACTGTTACCAGTACAGCTGTATGGAGTTCAATAAGTACATTTTTTTAAGGAAAATATATGATCAGTGTTAAGGATCACTGCTTCCACTAGGATTTGCTAAACAACTGCAAAATACAAATATTTAGATTTTTTCACATCTTAAGCATGTCAAGGTGTAAATATTCAACAAAATGTAATCTTTACGTTCTCTGAAAGATAACCAGAATAAAACGCTTGATGTTATCCTGTAAAGATTTTCAAAGAGTGAGGAAGTTTTGTCATAACACTGCCTGATAACCACTGTTCAAAGCTATATATGCAAAATCTGATTGCATGTTATTCTTGAATCAGCAAGTTAGCCTGGCCAGGGTCAATGAAGAATTCCACAGAAAGACAGTGTAAGTTAGGCATGTTACCGGTAAGCATGGTAAGAAGCACAACTGCAATAATTAAGTATTGATGGGTCACTTGGACATAATGTGTCACCTCTGGTACTTGTCGGTTACAGCTCTAAAAACTATGAAAGTGCTAAGTCATTCTGATTCAGATAATTGTCCCAGAGGTTAAGATTACTTACTACCTGAATGGCATATCTTATACGTATATATATATTATCTTCATACATAACAGTCTTCGAAATTAATCATGACAGTCCGGGGATCTACTTAATAAAGCTAATGTTAAACATCTAAGGAATCCCTACATTTATGTACCACATGGGTAAACATCAACTTGCTTAAGAACTCAAGGGGGCATGGTGGCCTAGTTGCCTAAGGTGCCAAAATTCTCTGTGAAGAGTTGCCTCCCTTAGCATGCTAAGGCACACCAAAACCTATGATTATGGGTTCAAATCCTGGTTCACCAAAATTATGCCACTTGTCTCCTGACAATATTTTTTAAGGTGCCATTTCAAACTTTAAGGAGCCACTTTGAATTTGGCTTACAAAGAATTTATTATTTTAGAAATAAGATGAGAAAATATTCCAATTGTTCTAATGTGTCTGCACAAGAAACTTTGAAACTAAGCATGCTAAGTGGAACTGTGCAGTGTTACTGGAAAGGTACAATACATTTTTAAACAATATGTAGCGAAATATTTATTTGTATGTCGGGAAAATTGGGTAAAAAAATATAACAAGTTATATTATTATTTTTATCGTTAAACCTACAAATGAGACATAAATTCAATCACAAATGCTGTTTTCGTTCCAAATTTATTGACAAAACAGCAGAAATGTGGAAGTGTTTTTTCTCTCTCATTATCTAGCCATTGTCCATGACAACAAAATAACGGCAACTAACAATGCTGACTTGGACATCGTAATTTTTACTTTGATATACATGGTATACAAATAGGAGGGGCGGTCGGGTAGCCTAATTGTTAAAGCTTTCGCTCGTCAAGCCGAAGACCCGGGTTCGATTCCTGACATGGGTACAATGTGTGAAGCCCATTTCTGGTGTCCCCCGCCGTGATATTGCTGGAATATTGCTAAAAGCGGCGTAAAACCATACTTACTCACTCACTCACTCACAAATAGGATGTGCTTGTCAGTCACTGTCAAACACTTGAGCTCCCATTAGTATCGCAGTATGTATCATGATACAGGTACCTGTATGACAGTGTATTAAAATATAATATTTGGGCCAGTACACAACCCTAGGGCTAATAGCACAGAGACCCAGCCTGGAAGTGGTCGCCACTCAGTGAGTCTTAGCCCAGTTAAGATCATATCGTCATTTAGGCGTTAGGTGATATGTGTACGACAATCCATCTGTGTCGTTTTGAACTAATAGGATTACCACGATTACTGGACGTTATTGATTATCATGATTATGCGAGTGGTACTTATCAACAGGATTGTTCCGCTTCGTATGGTGCATCCCCATTGTACACCTGCAGAAGTGCCAGTCGGTAGCATTAGAAGAACACACTGTACTTCACAATATATCTGTTATGTAAATCTCCAGTATTGTTCAAGTGGACAAAAAGGTCAGAAGGTGAATTCAATAATTGTGTCAGAACTAAGACGAAACGCAAGTGATTTTGCACATGTTGCAAGGATTTTAAGTTACGTTCTCTTGGGGCACACACTGTAGGAGAGCACATCATTTTGTCAAGAATTTAGAATTTTTATAGCCTGTTTATTCAGCTATATGTGACACTGCATTTTAATGCATTAATGGAAGACTGTGTTTTGTGGCCTTAAACAGTTATAGATATTATACAAATAATAACAAATTGGTGAAATTGTAATTTCCTAATCAAGTGTTTTATCAAAATTTGCTGTATTTTTTGGGTCTGATGTCTACCTTTGAGAAGAAATTCTAAAATATTGTATTTGCTGTTCAAGTGGTCTGGAATAGGTCTTCAGCATGTTCAGTAACCCATGCTTGTCGTAAGAGGCGACTAACGGGATCGGTGGTCAGGTTCGATGACTTGGTTGCTGCATGTCATTGGATCCCAATTGCGTGGATTGATGCTCATGATGTCAGTCACTCGATTGTCTGGTCCAGGCTCAATTATTTACAGACCGTCGTCATATAGCTGGAATATTGCTGAGTACTGTGTTAAACAACGAACAATCAATGACCTAGAGAGACCTAGAGAGAGTACAGATCATGGTTTTCACTGTCGGTTCACCATGAATTAGGGCGGTTGTATAGCTCAGTGGTTAAATCCTGCCCGTCGCTCCGAAGACTAGGGCAAGCTCCCCAAGAAGGGTACAATGTGTGAAGCCCATCTCTGGTGTCCCCCACAGTGATGTTGCTAGAATATTGCTAAAAGCAACATATAACCATACTCACCCTAAATTACATGTATGCCCCTTTGAAGATTCTGTTTTGACTTGGTCTTCAGCAACCCATGTTTGTAAAACGATAACAGGATCTGGAGGTCAGGCTCACTGACTTGGTTGATGCATATCATCGTATCCCAAATGCATGGATTGATGTTCATGAAGTCAATCACTGGATTGTCTGGTCCAGACTAAAATATTTACAGACTGCCATCATATAGCTGGAATACTGCTGAGTTTGGCATTAAACGATAAGCAAACTTGATGAAACTTAGAAGTCTATGGAAACAACATCTTTATTTTGTGACGGTAACAACTCGGCCAATATTTTATTTGAACGTAGCGTTTTGGAAACCAGAATTTACTTGAGGGAATAACGTTATTGAGTGAAGGATCCAAGCTTCCATTTTATATGTGTGACTCATCAATTATTGCAGAGGACAATGGTGATTTGTATTCGTGTTCGTGTCCTGATACCAAAACAACTCTCTTAGACTGCTGTTGTCATTAATAATCAATGCATACTACTGCTTAACCATGTTGACACAGCATACCGTATTCAACGTAATAAGCGCCCCGGGCGCTCTCACAATTAGAAATAGGGGGCGCTTATTAGAATATTATTTTGAGTTGAAAGATCGTAAATTTCGTGGTTTATGCTAACAGCCTGAAGTGTTATGAATAAAAAAAGTCTTGTGTACATTGATCAATCGGAAGGGGTGCTGATTGGGATTGTTTACTAGCCAATATATTAGGAAATATTGCCGTGGGCGCTTATTGGAGCGGGGCGCTTATTACGTCGAATACGGTATTATTCTTTTACTGGGAGTGACCCTGCAAAAGTAACCGCACAGTTTTCCATAGATCTGGGAGAATGGGCTGATGGACTGAATGGTAGAAATGGGATATGTATCTTGTGTTGTAATGGCAACATGGATGAAACATGGCCCTAAACCAATCTTACTTCACTCTTTCCCTTGAGATCGGGGGTGGTCGGGTAGCCTAGTGGTTAAAGTGTTCGCTCATCACGCCGAAGACCCAGTATCGAATCCCGACATGGGTACAATGTGTGAAGCCCATTTCTGGTGTCCCCCGCCGTGATATTGCTGGAATATTGCTAAAAGCGGCGTAAAACCAAACTCACTCACTCACTCACTCCTTGAGATCGAAGTTGTCATGGTTTAAAATCAGCTTCAGTAAAAGTTCACTGGAGATCAAAGTTGTCATGGATTAAAATCATCTTCAGTAAATTGTCACTGGAGATCGAAATTGTCATGGTTTAAAATCAGCTTCAGTAAAATGTCACTGGAGATCGAAGTTGTCATGGCTTAAAATCAGCTTCCATAAAATGTCACTGGAGATCGAAATTGTCATGGTTTAAAATCAGCTTCAGTAAAATGTCACCAGAGATCGAAGTTGTCAAGGTTTAAAATCAGCTTCAGCAAAATGTCCCTGGAGATCGAAGTTGTCACGGTTTAAAATCAGCTTCAGCAAAATGTCCCTGGAGATCGAAGTTGTCATGGATTAAAATCAGCTTCAGTAAATTGTCACTGGAGATCGAAGTTGTCATGGCTTAAAATCAGCTTCCATAAAATGTCACTGGAGATCGAAATTGTCATGGTTTAAAATCAGCTTCAGTAAAATGTCACCAGAGATCGAAGTTGTCACGGTTTAAAATCAGCTTCAGTAAAATGTCCCTGGAGATCGAAGTTGTCACGGTTTAAAATCAGCTTCAGTAAAATGTCCATGGAGATCGAAGTTGTCACGGTTTGAAATCAGCTTTAGTAAAATGTCAATGGAGATCGAAGTTGTACAAAATGTTTCGCTTTCCAAGTTGGATAAAAGTTAAAACACTTATCCTCAGGTTTGATGCCCCTTCTTTTTATTCCTTGGATTCATGTTTTAAATCTTATTAAACCCTCTGACATGTTTTATCCTATCCGTAAAACCCCATATCACCTCACCTCACCTCACCTCACCTCACCTCACCTCACCTCACCTCACCTCTTCACTGAGATTGACGTCACGCCAAAGACCCGGGTTCGATTTCCCACATGGGTACAATGTGTGAAGCCCATTTATGGTGATATTGCTGGAATATTGCTAAAAGCGGCATAAAACCATACTCACTCACCCACTCACTGAGATGTTTACTTGACTCATACTGTGCGTTAAGGGACTGGTCATTTATTATCTATTGAGTATAGGGGGAGCTGGTGAGAATATGGGAGGGACAAAAATTACTATGCTGGGGCTGGAGGAATATTGCATAAAAATGGGGGATGGGCCAGCAAAATATTAGGGGTGACTATTAGTCTGGAAATCACTATTTTGATAACTATTGATATTGAAAGAAACTATTGCGATAAATATCGATATTTTTCAGTGCATCATTTAGGTGGATTTTAGAGTTGAATTAAACCTTGGAACTGAAGTTTCCTTTGAATGTGATGACCATAAGACTTCCAAACACTCAATTTTCAACCTAAGTTTTTCACAAACTCTACTTGACTGTCACCCTCCGCCATTTTACTTGAAGAAAGACTGGTTGCTAAGCATCAAGGGCAGTTAACTCTAATCCTCACTCGGCTGTGGTCGCGAGTGTGTTTCGGTGACTCAATCGCATTATATGGTAAATACAATCGAAACTATTGATATTCCTAACTGAAATCAATACTATTGATATTCCTAACTGAAATCGATACTATTGATCGGAAACTGATTTAACAATCGATTTATTGACCTTAAGTGCTTAACAATAGCAATATACCGATATTTCGATTTATCATGACACCCCTACAAAATATACAGTCTGATGATCAATCCCACAACCCCCATTCTGTGATCAATGAGCTGTCCCTACAAACGGGGAACCCATCTTGAGCCTGAGACTCTTCCTGGGGCAAGGGCGTTAACTGACTATAAAAGTCGAATTTCCACCCTTGACGAACTAGGCTGGAATTCAGGAGTTACATTTTGGCTGGTCTAACGTGTCTATGTATAGTCAAGTCAAAATCACTTAACAAACTACATGGATTTCAACGTGCAGATTTCAGTCGAGTGCATGATTTGCAAAGCATGTGTACAGCCAACTGGATGTTGACAGATATTTTGCAAATCTTTTAATATTTTTAATCAAGGTGCTCAAGTGGTGCACTTCACGGGTTAAAACCCATTTTATTACAATATAGTACATACCCATGAAGATCCCGGGTTAGAATAGGTCTTCAGCAACCCATGCTTGTTGTGAGATCAGGTGGTCAGACTTAGTGACTTGGTTGATGCATTTTATCGTATCCCATATATCGTATTGCATAGATTGAGGCTCTGATGTCCATCACTGGAAAGAATTCAATATTAAAGATCATGGTAATTTTGCTGGAATATTGCTGAGTGCGGCGTTAACAACAAACAAACAAAAGCTGTGTTCACATATTTCTTTACAGATGTTTGTTTACTAACCGAGTGCAAGTATCACACACATGAACTCTACTGCAGTGAATAACGCATACACAAGGCTCTTCAACTCACTTATTGTTAATTAGACATATATTGCACTGTTGTGAATCTATGAGACACTCGGGACAGCTCGCAAACAGATACAAATTAGATTTGTTCGTTTGTTTGTTGTTTAACACATACTCAGTAATATTCCAGCTATATGACGTCAGTCTGTAAATAATCGAGTCTTGACGAGACAATCCAGTGATTGACATCATGAGCATCAATCCCAGCAATTGGGTGAGCGAGCCTGACCACCCGATCCCGTTAGTCATCTCTTACAACAAGCATAGTCACCTTTAATGGCAAGCATGGGTTGCTGAAGGCCTATTCTACCCCGGATCTTCATGGGTCGATACAAATTACAAGTCACCTGAAACAGCATTTCAAGTAGAAATAGTTTTCAAAAATGTCTACTCGGTATATAATTACCCTATAGACTAGACCCAAGGAGTAAAAACTTATTAAATACCCAAAGAAAACCCAATGTGAATGATAACTTTGGAGTAAATACTCAATGGCTAAAAAGTGATCTTTACCCCCAAAAGGAATTTGTTTACAAAATATACCGCAGTGTGCCTATCTGACCCCAGGAACAGTTAACTGCTTTTGGCACTCTTAGAACAAATAATTTCGAAATATGAAGGGTAAATATGGTTTCTTCAGGTAGATATTTCTGGCCCCTTCCTAGCCAGGTCTGTGGATGACTGCTGAGGAGGAGGCTATGGAGAGATCATTTAGAGTAGTTGCATGGGGGAAACAGTTCTGAAATCAGTTATGCATGAAGAAAGTTCTCCTGCATCTGTTAACATGGTTAAGCAGGTGGTTTACTGTTATACCACTCCTCTGGTGAATTGTATGAGGTAGCTATGTCATCAGTTCTTGTGGCCTGGCCTTGAAGGGCTGGGGTCGAGAGTGTTGTTGCTGATGTGATTAGCGACAAATACTGGGGTAATATTATCAAATTTCTGTGGTAAAATGAACAAACTTCTGCAGCTTATATTACAAACTTCTCACTAAAAATAAACCTTCCCTTCTATTGTTTTCCTTACAAATTTTATTCTCTTGCATTTAGACATACCTACCCAGGACCTAAAAGGGCAGGGGTATTCCGTCCCTCTGTCCGTCCTTTCGAGATCCATGAAGATCCGGGGTAGAATAGAACTTCAGCAACCCATGCTTGTCGTAAGAGGCAACTTACGGGATTGGGTGGTCAGGCTCGCTGAGATGGTTGATGCATGTCATCGATCCCAATTGTGTGGATCGATGCTCATGATATTAATCACTGGATTGTCTGGTCCAGCCTTGATTATTTACAGACCGCCGTCATATAGCTGAATATTGCTGAATGCAGCGTCAAACAAATCAACCAACCATCCTTTCGAAGACATTTTTTGTGCAACCTGTAATCAGGTATGTGAAAACTCCCGCCAAAGGCACTTAATTTACAAGATAAATCACTGGGTATTTATTGCTTTTTATATGCTAGTCCCCTCAGACTCCCAGGAACTTCCAGTGTCATGCCAGGAATACCAAAAAGGTTTCACTGGAACCAGATAGACTTCGAAAAGCAGGGTTAGAAACAAACAGTTTTTGTCCACTATGCCTTATAATGATAACATACAGCAAAACCCTTAAAATAGGGTTTCTACTAGTCCTTAGGATACCTTTACTATTGGGCAGTTTGGTAAGGACTACGGGACTAGTGCCAATTTCTAAAGCTGGACAAGTGGTTCCATTGCTGACCCCAATCATTTGCTCTTCAAATCATGAATAAGTACAAATATCTTTTGTATTTTTTCAGGTTGGTGAGAGGATACGAGTGATTTTAGACTGTGAAGACAATACGTTAGCTTTTGAAAAAAATTATGAATTTTTAGGTGAGTACCTTTTTAGATCTTGTGAATATAACAATTATCACCTTACTGAACACAACTTACTCACCCACTGTTAGTCATGCCAGGAAACTGAACTTAACTCACTCACCCATCCTCAGTCATGCCAGGAAACTGAACACAACTTACTCACCCGCTGTTAGTCATGCCAGGAAACTAAACACAACTCACCCACTGTTAGTCATGCCAGGAAACTGAACACAACTCACCCACTGTTAGTCACTCCAGGAAACTGAACACAACTCACTCACCCACTGTTAGTCATGCCAGGATCTACTGAATACAACTCACTCACCCGCTGTTAGTCATGCCAGGATCTACTGAATACAACTCACTCACCCGCTGTTAGTCATGCCAGGATCTACTGAACATAACTCACTCACCCACTGTTAGTCATGCCAGGATCTACTGAACACAACTCACTCACCCATCCTTAGTCATGCCAGGATCTACTGAACACAACTCACTCAACCATACTTAGTCATGCCAGATTCTACTGAACACAACTCAACCATACTTAGTCATGCAAGGATCTACTGAACACAACTCACTCACCCGCTGTTAGTCATGCCAGGAAATACTGAACACAACTCACTCACCCGCTGTTAGTCATGCCAGGAAATACTGAACACAACTCACCCATACTTAGTCATGCCAGTATCTACTGAACACAAATCACTCACCCGCTGTTAGTCATACCAGGATCTACTGAACACAACTCACCCATACTTAGTCATGCCAGGATCTACTGAACACAAATCACTCACCCGCTGTTAGTCATGCTAGGATCTACTGAACACAACTCACTCAACCTCTGTTAGTCATGCCAGGATCTACTGAACACAACTCACTCACCCGCTGTTAGTCATGCCAGGATCTACTGAATACAACTCACTTACCCGCTGTTAGTCATGCCAGTATCTACTGAACACAACTCACTCACCCGCTGTTAGTCATGCCAGGATCTACTGAACACAAATCACTCACCCACTGTTAGTCATGCCAGGATCTACTGAACACAACTCACTCACCCGCTGTTAGTCATGCCAGGATCTACTGAACACAAATCACTCACCCACTGTTAGTCATGCCAGGATCTACTGAACACAACTCACTCACCCGCTGTTAGTCATGCCAGAATCTACTGAACACAACTCATCCATCCTAAGTCATGCCAGGATCTACTGAATACAACTCACTTACCCGCTGTTAGTCATGCCAGGATCTACTGAACACAACTCATCCATGCTTAGTCATGCCAGGATCTACTGAACACAACTCACTCACCCATCCTTAGTCATGCAAGGATCTACTGAACACAACTCACTCACCCATCCTTAGTCATGCCAGGATCTACTGAACACAACTCACTCACCCGCTGTTAGTCATGCCAGGATCTACTGAACGCGACTCACTCACCCATCCTAAGTCATGCCAGGATCTACTGAACACAACTCACTCACCCATCCTTAGTCATGCCAGGATCTACTGAACACAACTCACTCACCCATCCTTAGTCATGCCAGATTCTACTGAACACAACTCATCCATGCTTAGTCATGCCAGGATCTACTGAACACAACTCACTCACCCGCTGTTAGTCATGCCAGGATCTACTGAATACAACTCACGCACACGCTGTTAGTCATGCCAGGATCTACTGAACGCGACTCACTCACCCATCCTAAGTCATGCCAGGATCTACTGAACACAACTCACTCACCCGCTGTTAGTCATGCCAGGATCTACTGAACACAACTCACTCATCTTTAGTCATGCCAGTATCTACTGAACACAACTCACATACCCGCTGTTAGTCATGCCAAGATCTACTGAACGCGACTCACTCACCCATCCTAAGTCATGCCAGGATCTACTGAACACAACTCACTCACCAATCCTTAGTCATGCCAGGATCTACTGAACACAACTCACCCATACTTAGTCATGCCAGGATCTACTGAACACAACTCACTCACCCGCTGTTAGTCATGCCAGGATCTACTGAACACAACTCACTCACCCATACTTACTCATGCCAGGATCTACTGAACAAAAGAGGCATTAATCCCATTTCACTCACAAATCCTTTTGCTGTCATTCTGCATATTTCCAGTTTTCAAAAGAAAAAGAAAAACAAATAAATACCTGTCAAACCTACTATATTTAGATGGCTGAAATAAGAAAGCCACATGTTTTCCCTAGAGGAATTGTTACACACCTTCTGATGACTGTCTTCTTGTTTCAGGAGTAGCTTTTCGTGGTTTACCAGACACACATCTTTACCCTTCTGTGTCGGCCGTGTATGGCAACACGGAAGTCTCAATGGTTTACCTTGGTCCACCGCTGGATGGCTGACGATGTGCTCGTGCTCCAAGGGGGGCCGTACAGACTCTGCAGATAGTGAATATTATAAACTGGGCACCATATGCCCTTAAATTCCATTCTTGTCAACTGATTGGCGATGGATGACAGTGTGCTTGCCAAGGAGCAGAAGAGAATGTGATCATCTTGTCATCAAGGGCTCATTTGGCCCTCAAAGTATCATTCTATTCACGTGACCGGCAACAAACTGTTTTTCGTCACAGCGCAGCAGACAGATGTTCACATCATCAAGGGATCAGACCGAAAATTCCATTTTTATCACGACTGGCAATCTGGTGTTGCCTGTGAAAGAGCTGTGCAGAGTCAAAAGCTGATTCTCAACTGACCAAAATAATTCCATAGTAACATCAGGGGGCACCTGCCAAATAGGCAGCAAAACTGTCTATGGTGATTGTCATGCCACATTTGACAAGCTCATATATTCCAGATGTGTCATTATGTGAGAATATTGTTCTTAGAAATGTTGTTGTCATGGCAACTGATTCTATAGATTCATTGTGGGAAATTTGTTCTTCTCTATGACTAAGTTACCTATGCTTTGACATCTGCTTCCATAGTAGTTCATGTCCAAATTCAGTGTCGGAAACTCATGTACATGCTGCAGCCATTGTCAGATTGTGTGCCCCAGTATTTAAATGGACGAAAAGTTGTTATTTCTAAAGAGTTACAAGTCCTGTTGAAATAATAAGTACCGGTATTCTGATTCAAACACTGGAAATTGAGTCTGTCTGAATGTTTCCAAATGCATTTTGTATAGAATCTATATATTTTTCAAAGCTGTTGTCAGAAAATACCCAAAATATTCCCTGAAACGTTGATCAACCATAGATGTATACATCAAAATGAACCAGGTGGACAGAGGGTCTGGCACCCTCGATGATCCAGGGTGTCATATGTCGATCATATATTTATGAAAAATACCCAAGACCCTTTCACTACCAAAGTTTCTTTTTAAATTGAATTACACTGTGCTTACAATAGACATACAATAATTTAAAACTAATGTTCAAGAGACAATCCAAAGGAAGTTACTGATATTAATCATAAGGGACCACTTGTGAATAGAGCATATGCCTGGATCTCAGAAGGACGGTGGTTTCATCCATGGCCGTGTCGTACCAAAGACGTTTAAAGTTGGTAGTTACCCTTCCTGGTGCTCGGCATTAAGGACACAGAACAAGGACTGATCACATCGGAGTCAGTATACTGTGTCTGAGTGGCGTATTCATGTTAAACAGTGAGCTAGAATTACAAAATCGGCAATAGTCGGGACTAGTACAAGCAGAGACACACACACGTGCATGCACGTCGCTATATATGCGTGTTATAATCTTGAATGAAACGGTTGACCCCATGTCACCTCGTCTCACTTTAATCAAAGGTGAGGTGAGGTGAAATGGGGTTTAATTTTACCATCAGAGAATAATCATCAATGACAGTAAAAAATTAATGAATCCTCTTAGATTTTATTGAAAAAAATAATTTTAGTCTGAAAACATTAGGCTGAAATACCAAGGCATGACTACTGAAGTTAAGCGAAGCACTCTGTGTCCCATAAAGACAGCACAGCTGGCGTAATGGTCTGAGGTGCCACAATTTGCTGTGCAGAGTTGCATCCCTTAGGTATACCAGATTCGCAGGGAATATTTTGGGGGTTGTCAGCGCCTAGGCCTAGCCGTGCTTGTGGGTTTCACCAAGGTGGTAAAGGTCTAAGACCTGCATCACCTGGGGTCTCCTCCCACCTCAAGCTGACATGCTGTGATATAACTGAAATACTGTTCAATGTGGCATTAAAACAAAGTCACTCTTTTGTCTCCGAAACCACAGAACTATTATCAATTCCTTGGTAGGATCCTAACCTATCGTTGTTCCAGTTGATTGGATCAACACTTGAGCAGATGACTTGAATTAATTTGAACATCATTTGTGTGATTTACCAGCCACAGTTACATAGATATTTGTGACAACCTGTGTAAACATTCATTCACTTGCCCTCCCAAATGTAAATATATATTTTTAGACTTGATCAGAAAGTGACACATAATAGCATAATATGCCATTTACAAGGAATGAGAGGAAAGAGGTATTAGTAGAATCATGGGCTCAATAGGGGGAAATGATAAACCTATTGGCTGGCCTTTTCACTGTATTTCTTGAATGTGTCAGAGTTGCCTCCCTTTGTTCAGCTGACATGAGGCCTGGTTTGTGAGCTGAATCTAAAAAGAAACTTTGGCCAGCTTTTGGAACTATTTCTGTCCATCTGTCACATGATACAACACAAAACAAATCTGCAGCCATGACCCTGATGTAAATCCTGATTTTTTTCATTTGTTTTGCCTTAAAGTTGACATCAAAATTCAGGAACTGGGAAAATATCCTTAAAGTCATTACTCATCAAGAGGGGGGTGGGATTTCAAGTCATCTCAGGCAACTCAATTTACAGAGTTGCATTCCTAAGTTATGCCAGGATTCACTGATTCTGGGTTCAACTCCAAGATTTGCCCTGAGTGTGATCCATTCTTTGTCAACAACATACCCATGCTCGTGATTTTTTGGAAAAGCCATAAACTTCACTCTATCCAACTGTATGAAGTTATCATTGTGTGATATAACTGAAATACTGTTCAAAGTTGCCCAAAACACAAGACCCTCTCTCAATAGACCATTACCAAAACATATTGACCAAAGAGCACCTGTGTGTTAAAACACATGATTGTATTAGTCTGTCAAAGTTGTGTTGAGGTTTTGTGATTTTGCTGTATGAATAAATGACATCATGCACCATATGTATGTGAAAATGCGAAAGACAGGAACAATGTTTGTGAAATATGCTGTTGGAAAGCTGGTAAAGGGAGATAACTTTCAATATGAGTAACCTCCCTTTGTGTACCTGCACTGGCATTGAAATCAATCAACAGTTTCAATAAAATAACTCAAGAGAAATCTATTGTTGAAACATCATCATTAATATCACAAAAGCAATAAAGGTTCCAAAAGAATGGCTTTCCAAAAGAATGCATATTAAGACATTGCAAAGAATAACTTAAAGCATGGGGGATATGATTGTACTGACAAATGTTTACAGTTGATGACAATGTTATTTCTAGTGTGTTTCTATGTTCTGAGCAGACCTGGTGATAAAGGTCTGTTCCTGTGTGATTTCTTCATTAAGAGGAGGTGTTCCAGTTACTATGGTTACAGTCTCTCAACATCAAAAAAAGTTGGAATAAGTTTGTTCCAGCAGAGATGACTATAAACAAGTTGATATGAATGCATTTGTTTGTGTGTCTAGATAGAAACGGGTAAGGTAGTCAGATCATAGGAAACTGTGTCCTTTGGATCAAAGACCTTCAGGGTTCTTTCCTCCGACTAAATGGGGATTCCGGGGTAAAACAAGATCCCCAGCAACCAATTCTTGATGTAAGAGATAACTTAATGGATCTGGTCTTCAGGCTGGTCTTCTCAGAAACCATTGGAAAATCATTTTTTATGAATGTACAGAGACTGTGTTTATGCTCCTTCTCTACTATGAAATTAGTATTCAAAATTGCTGTAAGCCGTCACCAGAAATAGGGTGTACGAAATCAGTGGAACTGTAAGTGTTAAAACATGCGAGTGAGGGGCCTATTCAAGTGAGTGGCTTCATCCTTAATGTAATTCTGGCCTACATTCTCTCCCATTTAGAACCATGAGTGGCATGAGGACATATTCATCATCTTAAGTAAAGATCCGGGGTAGAATAGGTCTTCAGCAACCCATGCTTGCCGTAAAAGGCGACTAACGGGATCGGGTGGTCAGACTCGCTGACTTGGTTGATGCCTAGCATTGATTCCAACTGCGTGGATCGATGTTCATGATGTCAATCACTGGATTGTCTGGTCCAGACTCGACCCCCGTCATATAGCTGGAATATTGCTGAGTGCGGAGTTAAACAACAAACAAACAAATAAGAGCTTTTCAGAAGACATTTCTCTGTCATTACCCAGAAAATTAACCAAAATCCTTTCCTCCATCCAAGAAAAGAAAGATGATGTTTGTGTTCCTTGTCAGTTATTGTAGAGGGTCAAGATGTGATGCGACTGTGGGGATTGGTGGTTGGAATTAGTTCCCAGGAACCTATGGTCTTCATAACAAGTGACTTCATGGATCAGGTAGTCAGCCTCTGTGACATGGTTGATAGCGATCATCGTGTCCCAACGGTGTGGGTCTCATTGCCCATAAAATCAATCACTGCATTGTCTGGTCCAGACTCAATTATTTACAGGCTGCGGTCATATTGCTGGAATATTGCTGAGTGCGGCTTTAAACATCAAATAATATGTGATGACTTATTGTGTGAAAAGATGTGCCTCGTGTCTGTGGATCAAATATTACATGTACCTGAATGACGGTCCTTGGTTGGCCAGCACCAGGCCTTGTAAGAAGTGAAATCTATGACCTACATCACCTTTAGTGTTACTCCCAACTGTACCTGACTATAGGATGTGAAGATGGGATAGGGTAGCCTAGTGGTTAAAGCGTTCACTCACCAGCCTGAAGGCCCAGGACTGACTCCCAACAATAATGTGGAACTCATGTCTGGTGTTCCTGGAATGATGGTGTGATGGAATGTTGCTAAAAGGAGAGTAAAACCCAACAGGCTCACTCACTAAATAAATAAATGAATAATGTGTAATAAAAGATGTGTTGACTCCTAAACTACTCAAGCAGTCCATAGTGATAATACCCATGTGAAACCTGTTCACATTTTAGTATGTTTAGACAAAATAATTGTCTCTTTATGCCCAGGGGGCGGTCGGGTAGCCCAGTGGTTAAAGCGTTCGCTCGTCACGCCGAAGACCCGGGTTCAATTCCTGACATGGGTACAATGTATGAAGCCCATTTCTGGTGTCCCCCACCGTGATATTGCTGGCATATTGCTAAAAGCGGTGTAAAACCATACTCACTCATTCACTTTATGCCCAGTGTAGGGCAGCGGGACTAAGGGTTGAAGTGTTGGGCTCCCATTGGGACCTGGGTTAGATTCCCCGGCATTTCAGTCGATAAATTGTTTGTCCATGTACCTAGAAATTGGAACACATCCTCTTTGTTTTACTGTCATCTCATTATTGTAAATGTATCTTTTACATATTCACTGGACTTCTTGTCAGAAATGATCTTGAACAAGAGGTTTGTATTATATTGTCAGCTTGATCCTGTTGATCGACCGTGTATATTTTATATTTCTAAGTCATAGTGTTTGTGTATGCCAGTCTGAATGACATCTGCTTAAATAGTCAAGTGCTCATCGATGTGTCTGTCGTTTTTTTAACTTCGGTCATACAGAGGATGGCAGGATGGATCAAATGCTCCAAGTCCTCTTATGTCAGCATATGGTATGCAACATGCACAACCGTCTTGATACTCATTTCTCCAAGTCCTCTTATCAGAATATGGTATGCAACATACACAACCGTCTTGATACTCATTCCTCCAAATCCTCTTATCTCAGCATATGGTATGCAACATACACAACCGTCTTGATACTCATTGCTCCAAATCCTCTTATCTCAGCATATGTTATGCAACATACATAACCGTCTTGATACTCATTCCTCCAACTCCTCTTATCTCAGCATATGGTATGCAACATACACAACCGTCTTGATACTCATTGCTCCAAGTCGTCTTATCTCAGCATATGGTATGCAACATACACAACTGTCTTGATACTCATTGCTCAGAGTCCTCTTATTTCAGCATATGGTATGCAACATACACAGCCGTCTTGATACTCATTGCCCCAAGTCATCTTATCTCAGAATATGGTATACAACATACACAATCGTCTTGATACTCATTTCTCCAAGTCCTCTTATCTCAGCATATGGTATGCAACATACACAACCGTCTTGATACTCATTGTTCCAAGTCCTATTATGTCAGCATATGGTATGCAACATACACAACCATTTTGATACTCATTGCTCCAACTCCTCTTATATCAGCATATGGTATGCAACATACACAACCGTCTTGATACTCATTGTTCGCAGTCCTCTTATCTCAGCATATGGTATGCAACATACACAACCGTCTTGATACTCATTGCTCCAAGTTCTCTTATCTCAGCATATGGTAAGCAACATACACAATCGTCTTGATACTCATTGCTCCAAGTCTCTTATCTCAGCATATGGTAAGCAACATACACAATCGTCTTGATACTCATTGCTCCAACTCTTCTTATCTCAGCATATGTTAGCAACATACACAACCGTCTTGATACTCATTGTTCCAAGTCCTATTATGTCAGCATATGGTATGCAACATACACAACCATTTTGATACTCATTGCTCCAACTCCTCTTATATCAGCATATGGTATGCAACATACACAACCGTCTTGATACTCATTGTTCCAAGTCCTCTTATCTCAGCATATGGTATGCAACATACACAACCGTCTTGATACTCATTGCTCCAAGTTCTCTTATCTCAGCATATGGTAAGCAACATACACAATCGTCTTGATACTCATTGCTCCAACTCCTCTTATCTCAGCATATGGTATGCAACATACACAACCGTCTTGATACTCATTGCTCCAACTCCTCTTATCTCAGCATATGGTATGCAACATACACAACCGTCTTGATACTCATTGTTCCAAGTCCTCTTATCTCAGCATATGGTATGCAACATACACAACCGTCTTGATACTCATTGCTCCAAGTCTCTTATCTCAGCATATGGTATGCAACATACACAACCATCTTGATACTCATTGCTCCAAGTCCTCTTATTTCAGCATATGGTATGCAACATACACAACCGTCTTGATACTCATTGCTCCAAGTTCTCTTATCTCAGCATATGGTATGCAACATACACAACCGTCTTGATACTCATTGCTCCAACTCATCTTATCTCAGCATATGGTATGCAACATACACAACCATCTTGATACTCAATGCTCCAAATCCTCTTATCTCAGCATATGGTATGCAACATACACAACCGTCTTGATACTCATTTGTACAAGTCCTCTTATCTCAGAATATGGTATGCAACATACACAACCGTCTTGATACTCATTGCTCCAACTCAACTTATGTCAGCATATGGTATGCAACATACACAACCGTCTTGATACTCATTGCTCCAACTCATCTTATGTCAGCATATGGTATGCAACATACACAACCGTCTTGATACTCAATGCTCCAAATCCTCTTATGTCAGAACATGGTATGCAACATACACAACCGTCTTGATACTCATTTGTCAAAGTCCTCTTATCTCAGCATATGGTATGCAACATTCACAACCATCTTGATACTCATTGTTCCAAGTCCTATTATCTCAGCATATGTTAGCAACATACACAACCATTTTGATACTCATTGCTCCAACTCCTCTTATCTCAGCATATGGTATGCAACATACACAACCGTCTTGATACTCATTTCTCCAAGTCCTCTTATCTCAGCATATGGTATGCAACATGCACAACCGTCTTGATACTCATTTCTCCAACTCCTCTTATCTCAGCACATGGTATGCAACATACACAACCGTCTTGATACTCATTGCCCCAAGTCCTCTTATCTCAGCATATGGTATGCAACATACACAACCGTCTTGATACTCATTGCTCCAACCCCTCTTATCTCAGCACATGGTATGCAACATACACAACCGTCTTGATACTCATTGCCCCAAGTCCTCTTATCTCAGCATATGGTATGCAATATGTACAACCATCAGTATCAAGTTAATGATTGGTGCAATGATCAAGACAGGACATACGGTTTGCATGTACTTATCCAAAACAAACATTTGCTCAGAAAAAACCCATAAGTAATAGCAAGTGTATCTTCTGTTGCGACGTTCACACTCCGATGTGGGTTTTACAGGTTTTCCTGGAGATTATTGATGCATGGGTGGTAACAAGTAGAACGACCGTCAGCTGTATCTGTGAGAAAAGACATATCAGTATTAACGAAGGATACAGGACCATTCCTTAATGTTGTGAAAGAGATACTGTTAATGCCCAATGTGTAAAACAGATAAGTGTGGATATTTCTGAATTGTTCACAATGCAAACTCAACTCAAACTCTAATTCACTTTATTACAGACCCGTGAAGATCCGGGGTAGAATAGGTCTTCAGCAACCCATGCTTGCCGTAAATTGCGACTATGCTTGTCGTAAGAGGCGACTAACGGGATTGGGTTGTCAGGTTCGCTTACTTGGTTGATGCATGTCATCGATCGTATCCCAAGTGCCTGGATCGATGCTGATGATGTCAATCACTGGATTGTCTGGTCCAGACTCGATTATTTACAGACCGACGTGATATAGCTGGAATGTTGCTGAGTGCGGCGTTAAACAACAATCCAACCAAACCAAAACCACTTTAAAACAGCTTTAGATTATTTACAATGATATATGAACCTCCCATAAGTATACATTTAAATTGAACATGGCACTGACAGGTGATACAGTAAGCACTACACTCCTCGGTTAACCTAGTCATTTGTTCAATTTGTCTATTTTGTTTAATTGATAAACATGTGTGTTCAGATTTGAAGGTATCATTGAGTATTTGATGCCTCAAGATCCGTGGAGGGGGCACGGGTGGCCCAGTCGTCTAAGGCGCCGCGATTCGCTGTGCAGAGTTGCGTCCCTTGGGCACGCGAGAAACCTATGATTGTGGGTTCGAATCCCGGTTCGCCCCGATTATGTTTCTAGGTTTGTCAGCACCATACCCGTGCTCGTGGGTTTCACCAAAGTGGTAATCGTCTGAGACCTGCACACTTCGGGCTTTCCTCCCACATTAAGCTGACACGCCGCGATATAACTGGAATACTGTTAAAAGCGGCGTTAAACCCCAACACACTCACTCACTCACTCAAGATCCGTGGCGATTCCGGTTAGAACTGGTCCCCAGCAACTAATGCTGTACGAGGCGACTTCGATCAGGTGATCAGGCTCAGGCCCAGAGAGACCCGTGTCGATTGTGGTTCGATTATAACAACTAATGACCTTACTTTAGCTAGCTGTAGCGTGACTACACAGACAAAGTGCCGGAGAAACGAGACTGTGAAAAGTTAATGTTCACTGTAGCACACAGGGGAAAGAAGAGAGATTTTCCCGTCTTTGCACGCAGAAGAGCTATAAGCTGACTCGTGCTGTTGCGGTGACAAGTAGTTGACAGTGAAGATGACTTCTGCTATACAAAATGCAGGAATTTGGGAATGGTGTAATAGTGGTAGTATTCTTAGAATTATTAACAATGATAACTATTGTTTCTATGACTGTGGGTTCGAATCCCGGTTCGCCCCGATTATGTTTCTAGGTTTTGTCAGCACCATACCCGTGCTCTTGGGTTTAACAAAAGTGGTAAACGTTTCAGACCTGCATTACTTCGGGCTTTCCTCCCACATTAAGCTGACAAGTCGTGATATGACTGAAGTACAGTGCACAGTGGTCTTAAACCCACCTCACTCACTCACTCCAATACTATCGCTGCCACCAGTCACAGCTCCCCACTGTGCTATGATGCCTTCAACCATGTCTGGAGTTCAACTCAAAACCGCATGACCGTTATGTTCAGAAACAAGTGATGACTTAGTGACGCCGAATACACTTTACCAGTTACTTTATTTCGTTTGTTAGTCAGTTTGAATTTATATTTCATTTCATCTCTCATGTAAGTAGTGTAGTGGTAGGGGAAACCGGAATTTCCTTTAACCTGTAATCCTGAACCAGTTTGATTGAAGTGATGAAGTAAACAATTAAAGATGGTGGCATCAGTATGGCTTCAATTTCCTTTCATTATTGAAGTATGACGTTCCTTAAACAGAATTCTTTGCTGGGCCCACCTATAGGACCGAGGGGATTATTTTTGTATATTCAGAGCATTTCCAACCCCTTTCCAACGATGCATTACGCCTAATGTTTATTCAAATACCCTACCATAAAGAGGAACAGTACGTTATTTACGTTATTTTCATTTATGTCCATCACAAAAAAACGACAATAAGGTTGTGACGGTGTGGGCATATGAAAAAGACACTACGATGGGTTACCTAGGATTGATGAAGAATTTTGCCAACGGTCAAGGCATGGAGAAATTGGTGACTTCCTTCCATAAAGTCCAGGCTACCAGTTCTCACTACTCAAGGAAGTTAAGATCAAATTACTGCTAAACGCCTGCCACAAGTACATGTGACGAAGTTGACAACCCCCCCCCTCCTTCCCCAACACACACACACACACACACACACACACACACACACACACACACACACACACACACACAGAGTCACACACAGTCACACACACACACACACACACACACACACACACACACACACACAGAAATGTTATAATACACAAATTGTCATACGATATAGGATGAAAAATTAGAAAAATGTCCAATGATTCCAACTGAGTGAACCTGGGGACAAACAATTTCACCAATTTCTTTGCACTCAAAGGGCATTAAATTCCAGGAAATAACTAAAGTTCAATACCCACATTGGATTTGCTGTTAGCATAAACAGTTTAGAAAATCGCCATAAAGGGACATGACTTATTCTCCAATGACTCTCTTACAACTTGAACGAAAGCTAGCCAGTTAAGGATTACAAAAGAATCTGAGTCACTGAGACACACGTAAATCCCCAAACACACATACTTGACACTTAGGGGGCACTGGGGTAGCCTTCTGGTTGAAGCGTTCGCTCGTCACGCCGAAGACTCGGGTTCGATTCCCCACATGGGTACAATTGCTGCGATATTGCTAAAAGCGGCGTAAAACGATACTCACTCACTCACTACCAGACATTTAACATTATATACTCAGATATACATCACATTGAATAAATTGCCATATTTTTTAATCGGTAATGAATATTGAAAGTTGTTTTCAAGTATCAAAATACTTATGAAACTATAATACTGGCACAGAAATAGTACGATGTATTTGTTGATTTGTTTTCAAAGCACGTCATACGACGCTTGCTCAAAAGTTGCCTTTGCCTTTTCATGTGTTTGTGATGGTGCTACCTGTGGGGCAGGATACGCTCACGTTTTCGCAAGCACCTGGTATCATCACTTTTTGATATTTATTCATAAAAACATGCTTATGATATAGTCGATGTCTTATGATTATATAAATAATAATAAGTAGAAGAAGAATTATTATAATGTGCCACCTTTCACGCAACATAGCATGCTCAAAGCTTTGACATCCCACATACATATGTAAACAAGAGTTAATGGCTGAGCTATCAAACAAAGATGTTTTAAGTCTTGAAGTGTGATGGGGCTGTTTGGAGGGCAATTGGAAGATCATTCCATTTGTTTTACAGCAGTTACTTGCGAAGTTTGGTCACCAAAGGATTTAATTTTATGTAATGGTTGTGTGGCTGTTCAATGCCGCGCCCTGTGTACAGGCGACTAGGACATCGGTAACATCAGCTCTCAATCCTGCCTGTTTAAGCACCATTTGTAGTGAGTGAGTGAGTTGGGTTTAACGCCGCTTTTAACAGTATTCCAGTTATATCACGGCGTGTCAGCTTGATGTGGGAGGAAAGCCCGAAGTGATGCAGGTCTCAGACGTTTAACACTTCGGTGAAACCCACGAGCACGGGTATGGTGCTGACGAACCTAGAAACATAATCGGGGTGAACGGGGATTCGAACCCACAATCATAGGTTTCTGGCGTGTCCAGGGGACGCAACTCTGCACAGCGAATCGCGGCGCCTTAGACGACTGGGCCACCCGTGCCCCCCGCACCATTTGTAAGTAGCATAACCATTGACATAAGTCATAAATTTGGTCGGAAATGTAAGAATTATATCAAAATGTTTCATGACGATTTCTCATATATGTCATGGTGCAAACCATTTCAATACTTTTATTTAAAATAGTGCCAACCAGTTCAATACTTTTATTTTAAACTTCATTTATCTTAAATACCTAATTGGCTCAATATGTTTCCAAGTGCAAGGAACTTCTATGCCCTTTGTCTGTTTAATATATTCAGCAAACATTCTGCATATCCCCTCTTATCATAAGCCCCTCCGGGCAGGACCCTTAATCTCCAGCGCTATCTATAAATCTCAGTTAACACCTCTTTACGTCGCCGGATGTTACGTATATACATACACGTGGGTCAATGACCCTGCCTCACGTCATGCAATACCTCTATCTATGAAACCTGACTGACATGGTCAGTCAGGGAGACAGGCAGATCATCGACTCGTGTAAGTGACAGAGCGGCTCTCTGCAACCTGGAACATTGGCCGCTGGGTCCCGGTGTGCGTTCTGTCACGTTATTATCAACCTGTACCATTTCGACCTACAACAATACACATGGCTGCTGTCGTCTAAACTTTGTCTTCCGTCTTTACCTGAGCTACCATCCAAGGGCCGAAACCTACGCCCTTGGACATGTTCATCAGCCATGACAGGAATAAACTGCCTCCGAGGCCTAGTGATTAGAGCGTCTACCGGAGAGACGCTAAGTGGATTCAACAAGGTCTGGTCGGCTCGGAATCAGAATGCTGTGTCTGACTGGGGTTTCCATGTTATGGTGACGTTAAACCCAATTTCGCCTCATTGCCGTGACAGAAATACTAGTAAAGCTGAAGGTGCCATGAAAAACATATCTATCACTCACAATCTCATTAAAATGTAGAAAAATATCTTACACTCCCCATACCAGTACATCTGAGAATATGTATGACTCGTTTCAGATGTAGCAAGTTTAAACTTGCAATTGACTTGGGGAGATACACAAATGTCCCATACACTGAACGATTATGTAATTATTGTATAGAAAATGGTATATCTTTTATTGAAGATGAATTTCATGTTTTACTTGTATGTGAGCGTTATTCAGCCCTAAGAAATATGTATCTTAAACAGTATATCAAGTTTCAAAATGTAACATCTTTTACTGAAATTATTTCATCAGAAAACTTTGATGTTGTATATAACACATGTTTATATCTATATAAAGTCCAACGGCTAAGAGAAACTTAAATCGACTACTTCCTTGGCATGCGTAGTTCATGCAATCAACCATTGTCTGTATTATGGGCCTATGGCCTTCTTACTGAATAAACTGTCTGTCTGTCTGTCTGTCTGTCATTAAAATCAGATCTTAGTCGAGTCTCGCTATGGCTAAACAAAGATCCGAGGACATCCAATTACGGGTCACGTCAGAACGACCTTTCATCCAACCAATCAAATCGTCTCTTACCAGATCATGAAAGTGACAGTCGGAATGTGTTTTCTAACACGGGGTATTCCGAACAACAGTTACGGCCCGTACGACTGATTCCGTCAAAATCATCGCCTCTCTCTCGCTTCCATGGGATAAACACGTAAACGAAAGAGGCGTTGCACGGTTCGTGGGAAGCACTGCCATACAATCTCAACCATATATTAGACATTCCCGAATGTTCGTTTTTTCAATTTTTCAAAATTTTAATCGAGAACTATGTCAACAGTTTTTTCAGGCGAAGTCTAAAATGGATGTCGCCACGTTGAAACGAGTGCCGTAAAGCGAGAGAAAACTGCTTTCTAATTGGCTGATAGTCTTGTTAGTCATTTCAGTGGTCGGTCAAAGCTTTTAAGTACGCGAAAGGTCGTTCTGACGTGACCCGTAATGGGATGTCCACAGATCTCTGTTTAGCGATAGCGAGTACTAGGATCTGATTTTAATGAGATTGGATCACTCAGAGCTTTTCCCATATAACTATTTGGATTGCTACTGTTAATATTAATTCAGCTGAGATTAACAAAAACAAATGTTTTGGTTGGCAATGAACGATGATGGTACAGATTTGATTTATTCATTGCAATACGATCATCATCACATTGGAGATTTTACGTGCGCTTTCCGACTCAAGCGTATTTCGCAATACGAGGTTAGAAACAAAACTATGACAAAGTGTTTGGAGGATTACAATTCCAAACATAATTTCTATGTGGAAGTAGTTTTGTTTTCAGATGAGAGACCTATATTAGCACATCAACAGTTTTATACTTACATGGCTCAAAGTATAATTTTGAATATGTTAAAAATGCTCTGACGGATGATGGAAGTATTAGAAGTAGAAACAGTAAATCGAGTGGAAATGAACAAGGTAAGGACCTTCCTTTTCTACAGATATGTTTTATCATGCTGCTGCTACCACAGAGCTGTGTTCTGGTAATGTGAACCTGGAGGTGGTAACAAGGAGATAACATTTTGATTTCCTGACGAAAAATGTTAATACCCCCCGACCCCCCACTCCACAAACACACGGACATATACTCTCACGCAAGTTCAGCCTAGTCAATAGTTCACACACCTTAGCAGCCCCCCCCCCCCCCCCCCCCCCCCCCCTTCCCTCCTTCCCCCATATACATGTCCCAGATCAGCGAGTCACAAAAATTCAACTCGGTCACTCAATCACACGCATTATTCATTATGACCCACACACATTCAATCATGCACAAGTTCAACCGTGTCAATCAATCAATCTTTATTCAATCTGCCCAACCCTACCTAGCACACACCCATATACGCCCCAAGTTACACCATGTCGCACAGTCATGCATATACTTTAATCCCGTCATTCTGTGTATCCCCAATCCCCTTGGTCAGTCTGTCATATTTCAAATTTTCTACTTAATCACCTTCTCTCACAAATAATATTCAACATATGAAACACAGAATTATACATAAGGATATTGTTCACTAAAAACAGATATTTTTATATTATGGTAGTTTGAATAGGCAAAAACTACTAATCTACTTAATCACATTCTCTCACCAATAATGTACAATATATGAACATAGAATTTTACCTAAGGATATTGTACACTAAAAACAGATATTTTTATATGATGGTAGTTTGGATAAGCACAAACGCCTTTTGCTGTACATAGTGTGCAAACATTGAGATAACTGCTACTGAATATTGTCAAAATTCAAAATTTGAAAATTCAGTGAAATTTGTTTCTTGTATTTTAGCTATGTTAAATATAGACAGTCTGATATTTTTTATAGAAGTTGCATTCTACAACAAAATGAAATTCATCCTCTACGGCTTGCTTGTCACAGAGAGTAAATAGTCTTTCTGAAAGAGGAGTGATGGGCTTGGTATATCTTCCACATTCTATATTAATTGGCAGGTTCCCACAACGCAATGATGCTAATACACTTCTATATTGCCTTGGTAGAGACATTTTAACATAATGGCATGTTTCAATTTCTTGTTGAAATAATCTATAAGTTCTTAACTTGTTTCCATTTGAATTATTTTTGTCATTAAATAGGTCTGAATACCACTTCTCTCTGTCTTTCTTATCTAGCTCCTCCAATGCTTGATCAAGGAACACTGGCCGGCTTGTGTTATTACAGTAATCATATACAGTCTGGACTCTATTGGTGATAGCAAGCTTTTTAACCATGACCATAACCCTGTAGTCCCATGATGATTTCCGCCCTACTGACCACCTGTGAATGATACCTATTATTGAATCTTGTTCGGCTGTGACAGCTCTATGAAAACATCTAAACACTTCAACTTGAATCTTAGTCTGTTGATTTCTCCATCCCATATCACCTCGTACAGCAATATTTGAGCTATTTTTCCGAACATCCAGGAAACATCGACAGGCTTTGTTTTGTATATCGTTAATTTCTGTATAAGTGTTCATACCCCACACACTGGCGCTGTAGTTGAGGACAGGTTGAACATAGCTGTCAAACAATTTAGTAAACACTTCATGACTTAAACCACCCATGTTGTTGAACTTGGCTAGCACAGCCCCAAGGGCTCTATTTGCTGATATACAAATTTCAGTCACAGTTTTTTTGTAATTACAATGCTCATTCAGCCACATGCCAAGATACCTGTATTCCATACAGTAATCAATATTGATTTCACCACAAGTAAACTGGTAAGTTCCCATAGGGATAGATACTGGTCTGCAATGCATAATCTTTGTCTTATCTTTGTTTACTCCAAGTTTCCAATGTTTAGACCAGTCAGCGAGACCATTAAGACGCTTCTGCATGTTATATTCATCCGGAGCTATGAGCACAACATCATCAGCATACAGAAATAGTGAAATGTTCAAGTTATCAATATTAATACCACATTTCAGGTCACTGATTTTATCTGCCAAGTCATTTATGAACATTGAAAATAAAGTTGGCGACAAACAGCAGCCTTGTTTCACACCCATGGAGACATCAAACCAATCAGTTCTTTCTGTATTGACCTTTACACAACATTTCACTCCTTGGTACAGAGACTGAATGGCATTCAGTATAATTCCGTGAATTCCAAATTGTTGTTTCAGTTTGAACCATAGTAAATTTCTTTGCACAGAGTCAAAAGCCTTTTTCATATCAATGAAACACACAAATTTTGAGAGTCTCGACATCTATCTGTTGTATAATATTTTTGTTAAGGACTGTAAATGGTCTTGACAGGATCGTCTCTTATGGAATCCATTCTGTAGTTCTGTTAAATAACTGTTGGTTTCTAACCAGTTACTTAATGAGAGTAGATTATATCATGGAGGATACACTTGTGGGAGAGGGGTCTACTAATTACCGTACCACAGGAAGAGACCTGTAGACACACGGGGCACGGGGTTGTGTGTAAGATAGCCGTCGCATAATGGCCGCCAGGAGTGGTAAACATTGAGCTAAAGCAGTGTTGTTTTCACGGGCCTTTTGAATACATTCCCAGCGCTGTTGTCCATATATCTTCTACTTGATCCTGGATACATCATTTTGGCATTTACAATAATATTATGTATTTTTCAACGTACATTAATGGTTTACTAGTCATATATTTTAGAGTATTTGTCAATTGTGTTGTTCTTACAAGCAATAATTGTAATTTGTGGTGACATCTAAATATAAAACGTCTCATTTATAACATGAAGTAAGTACGACAGTAAATAATAATATTCAAATGGCATTAAAATACAATGATAACAAGATTCATATGTAACCCTAAAGCCTGTGTTCCACATTCATAGCCAGGAGGACAGCTACTGACTATACAAAGGGAAGAAGCTTGCCCTTACATATATGTGGAAGAAATTGGAAATGGCTGAACCTGTAGACAGCGTCAAATCCGTGATGGATTTGACAGATCTCACAGGGTAACATTCAACAGGCTCTTTACCTTGTTATCATGTTAACATTTTGTCTTAGCAGTTTAGAAAAAGAGAAGATTTTTCAAGTGAACTACATTGGAAAATGAGAGAAGAAATTAATTGTCAATGTTTTTTATCATAAAATCTCTCTGGTCAGTAAACAACAGTTGTTATTTTAATACTTTCAAGAGGAATCCCAAACCTTCTCTTACTCTGTTATGATATATAATGTCAAAGTGAAAGCAAAAAAACATTAACGTGCAACAAAGCATTTTCCATGGACTTGTTTATTTGCTATTTTGATATACATGTGTTCAGATTGATTGAAAAATATATAATATCAACTATAAATTTCTTCCGCGTGTGAATGCGTGTAATACTTGCATATTGGCTCCCCAGTTCTCATAATGCTTCATATGAAAGCAAAATTGTGTGTTTGATTAACATTATCTCTTATGTCAGTGACTGATTTCAAACCGCATTTAGCCTATATATAAGGAATGTAGCAGGCAGTGGATCTTCCAGTTGGCTAACTTACTGTTGGTAATATCCGTTTTCCTTTAGCAAATAAGAGGATAGTTAGTCACAAAAATATACGATATACAACGCATATTTGCACAACTATCACAAAACCATTCGACAATGGCACCGCATTAAACCCCGCGGTAGACTGGACTCATTGTTGCATATCAAGGTACCAATTCATCGGTCACGGGGTTTTCTTATGTATATGTGCCCAGTGTATCCACAATTAACTAGAATGTTTCATATCTACAAAAATGTATATGCGTCAGTGTGGTTTATCAACACATGTATAATGCTTATTTACGCTTGGTGTGCCAGACTGAAATTGAACATTATGACAGCGTCAGCAGGGATAATAGAGGCCATAAGACGTGGCCTATGAAGATCATACATAAATATGTTTAAGTTGCATAGGCAGCAGGCTAGATTATTTACAGCAATACAGTTCAAATACTGTGTTCAATAAAAGTAAACGTTGATTTTTAACACACTTATTTTTGAACGATTAAACAAACTGTGGACTTTGAAGACATTTTCGCTTATTGTAATGAGATCAAGGTAAAAAATCATACCTTTCTCTGAAATCCACGGGCATAGTTGCTGTCAAACATAAGAACGTAATCAGGGCGGCCAGCTTTGACTTGTCATATGCCTTAAAGTGAATTTAAACATGTCAAAAGCGATTGACCCTACAATATAGGGTAATTTACTCCAACGTTCTAACTGCCAATCGTCTTAACAGGACCATAACGTTTGTTATATATCGACTACCTGTCTCTATGTCTTAAGTTGTTAATCGGTAACTGCGGTCCAAATTTATCAACTTATTCATCTATTGTTGCAAACATGACTGATTTGTTTACACAATAAAAATTCCAATTGATCATGCACTACTGAGGCAGTCAAGCACCCGCATAAGAAATATAAAAGCAGCCATGTTACATGTAGTCCCAAAAGCTGACAATTATTTCGCCGCAATATAACTGAAAAAATGCTGATGTGACGTGACATATAAACTTACCCACAGACAATACATTTTTTCCAGAGAGTGTAGCACAATTTTATCAAAGTTTTATTGACAATTTGAAAAACTATAATAATGTGAATATTAAAATTCATCATCACTTTTCAAGTTTACAAAAATGTAACCAGTTGGAAGATGTCACAGATAAACAAGGATTCTAACTAAGTTTGATCGTCACAGGTTTATCCCCAATTTGCCAGTACAATGCAGAGGATTAACAGTTATTGTGAGTGAGCATGGTTTTACGCCGCTTTTAGCAGTCACTGTGTTTATATAAGCACAGAAGTCATGCCAAAAAAGCTCACAGTAGTTAGTGAGTAAACTCAACTGAGGATTTTACAAGTATCTATCACAACCTGTGAATAAACTCAGTTCACTGAAACTTAAATAATTAATGCACTTGCAGTGACCAGTTAACAAGCAATCAGTGAGATAGTATATAAATACTGGGAACGCCAAACAACTTCATTGTAAATAGACAACTGCACCTGTGAATGGTCAAGGTTTTACATACCGAGTGAAACAAAGACGAGGTGCCAGCCTACACTGGAAATGCTGTATGCTGCATGTCCAGCCTCCATCAACACCTCTAGTGATCTTTTTGCGATTCCGAGCCTTGCGCATAACCATTGTCATGACCTGGTTGAGTGACTTCCTTCCATCAACGTGAAATGATTACCCACAGAGAAAGAAAGGATTAAAATCCTAAAGATATCCTATCCAAATGGTATAAGTACACACAACCAATTTCCTCTAATAGTAAACTGTCACCTTTGGTATCCACAACAATACTCACCATGGTCAATGGGCAAATGTAAAAATCACAAACCCTAACGAGATTCTGTCTACATGGTCACACCGGGTGATTGTGAAGTTCTAAAATTCCATCAACAGTTTGTTTGTTGTTTAACGCCGCACTCAGCAATATTCCAGCTATATGAAGGCGGTTTGTAAATAATCGAGTCTGGACCAGACAATCCAGTGATTGACATCTCGTGCATCGATCCACGCAATTGGGATACGATGACATGCATCAACCAAGTCAGCGAGCCTGACCACCCGATCCCGTTAGTCGCCTCTTATGACAAGCATGGGCTGCAGAAGACCTATTCTACCCCGGATCTTCACGGGTCGGATCCTATTCAAGCACTATCCACACATAACATCCATTGTGACAATGGAATAGTTTCATCATACATCATTATCATGTTTTTTGCATGCAAGTCATTGGTTCAATGCATAGAATAACAGATAATCAAGTATTAGCTTGGACGTCGTTTTAAAAAGGTGCCCTCGCAACGTTGCATAAACAGTTGTTGATCAAATTCTGATTTGAGTCCTTGAGAGGCCGAGTCGTCTAAGGCTCAGCAATTCACTGTGCAGAGTTAGGTCCATTGAAAACATATGATTGTTAGATCGAATCCCGGTTCGCCCCGATTACCTTTCTAGGTTTGTAAGCACCACACCCGTGCTTGTGGGTTTCACCAAGGTGATAAATGTTTGAAACCTGCATCACTATGGGCTTTCCCCCCACGTCTAGCTGGCACGCCGTGATATAACTGGAATACTGTTCAAAACGGCGTTAAACCCAACACACTGACTCACACAAATCCTGACTTCAAATGTGAGGTGTCCTGTGTCAGGATTACATATATGGTTCAATGTTCAGTGTTTCATGATATATGACTCATATCATGAGCATTTATCCACGCAATTGGGATACGATGTTAGCGAGCCTGACCATCCGATCACTTTAGTTGCCTCCTACGACAAGCATAGTCGCCTTTTACGGCAAGCATTGGCTGCTGAAGATCTATTCTACCCCGGATCTTCACTGGTCACGAACCGACCTGATGACATATTGCTTTGTATATTATTACACAATATGCTGGCCAGGTCTCCCCACGTACATCAATACATTGATTAGACCATATTGATATCCTATTTGATGCTGACCGCCTCCGTGGTCTAGTGGTAGAGCGTCCGCCCTGAGAGAGCCACACAAACACACACGTGCATGCACGTCGCTATATAAGTGCAATTATCTTGGACGCGACGTTAAACCCCATTTCACCTCACCTCACCTATTTGATGCTAATGTACCAGTAAGTTGGTCAAGCCTTGCTTTTAGGAGACTTACATGTTTTCCATTTTAACATAGATTACTAATGTTGTTGATTGGATATATACCAATTGTTGGATGCATCGTTAATGATTTGGGGATTATGTGACATCTTAAAAATGCAGTAATAGGTGCTCTTTTACAACAATTCGCAATTCAACGTTTGCCATGTCACATCAGATGTCGATTCTCTAAATTTAATTGCTCGATATTTTTATAACAGTTCATTAATCATCAATCAATGTTATAATACCACTGGATAGTTGATGAACGTGTTATACATGTCACAAACGGGATCAAAGGCATTGCTCCATTCCACATGTATCTTGTAATATACAGCAAACGCCAACACCATTCCCTGATAAATTAAATTAATGTGCGTGAGTGTTACACACAGTGTAAACGCTAAAATTAGAACTTGGAAATAAAAGTGACATCCGGGTCCATTCTACGAGTGCGACCATATCAAGTGTTCATGAATTACTGTGAAAAGTAGTGATGACATCAGATGTTTTGCGAAAAGGTGCGATTTTTCTGGCCCACCCATTGCGAACACGTGTAAAGGCAAGTCAACGTCTCACATGAAAATGATGGCCTGAATGTGAGAATGTTATTAATTGTAAATAAGTCAATAAAAGTTCAAGCAGAGATGATGTCAGTTCACAAATGGGCCTTGTTCTCGGTAGCTATTGAGACCACTACGTGACTCCGAAACTGATCCGCATCGTCCCGGCATGGATTGAAGAAGGCTTTGGGTCCTAGCTATATCAAATGTTCTGTGGAGTTAATGTCTGGCGATTTGGACAGCCATGTGAAAGCGGTAATGTAATGTATTCCTAGGCAAGAGTGGAACGTGCAGTCCGGCATTATCTCCTCTGAGCATTTCATGGTCAATAATAAGAACCATGTGTAAAACTTGATCCCTGTGACGAAAAGCTATTATAATTGTCCCGTTTACACAAGATAGGATATCCACAATTATTCTTTTGCACGTGCAGTGATGTGTGGTGTATTATGTTGAATTTTGTTTAACGACACAGTAAGCAAAAACTGACAAGCTAGCGACGGAAATTATATTTTATATTATTGTGTAGCAAGCAGAGGCATAGGCACATCCAGGGTTTCTGGTGTCATCACCCATCAATTACCTGTAGACGCATGTTTCCCGAACTGATCAACAAGCAGCACATAGTTAAATTACATTGACTGATTATTCTGCAATTTTAACATTTTACGTCCGGAATAATGCTGAGCTCTCTCATTCACCCGAGTGACTCAGAATTGGTGATATGTAGTCCCAGGAACTGGCTACTTTTTATGTTTCACTTTTTGTTTCCTTATATTTCTTACTTCCTCTTTTTTTCGACTGATGTTTTTGTAACGTTAAATAGCCGAATAAAACAGTGGCTGTTGATGCGTCTTTTGTCCTCAAAGCGTAAGTCACTTCGCTAAAATATTCTGATCTGTCCATGTTGTGGTGTTTGCTCATTTAGAACGCTGAGTTTTGCTGTACACATCAGTGGAAACATTTTCAATAAAACTAAGCTGCAGGAACTACTTTCTTTGTGTTTCAATGAGTTTCCATAGAAGAGAACATATGTCATTTCTTGCCAAATATTGAATGAATGGAGCACGTTTGATCATTTATGTCAGGTTAGTTGATGAGAAAACATTATTTGAACAGAAACACCCTGATACATCCCTTCTCAGGTGGTGCGTCACACGTTTTACGTGAATATTTCACCTTGAATACCAATCGTGGTGTGAAGATATGTGTGATCATTTTTGTTAGAAAATCAAAATTAAATGGCATTGCGAGAGTTGTTTGCAAACAAATGGACTTTTGTTTTTAAACAAATGCATTGTCAACTGACAGCGAGAGCACTGTATTTTTTGTAGCCTAATTTTCGAATTTGCTAGGTTTTATATTTTATCATCTTACGGACATTTGGGTTCTCCTACGTTCTGTACCGCTTCAGACGTTTCCTCCGCATGAACCTACATGTAACACGCTGGGATATAACTTACATGAAGGAGAGGCGATACAACTTTGGAATGGTCAGCAGTCCGAACATGACCATAAAGGGATCGAGCCTACAGGAACACACTTAATAACATTGGAAAGTTTATGTTCCTCAAATGAGATCAAATGAATTTCTGAAGAAAATTCTGACTGATTTGTTTTGTACTGCAGAAATTTCTTGAAGAATCTTTTTTATACCTCCAGAAATTTCTGCCAGACATTTTTTATTTACCACTTTGTATTTTGTACTTAAAAATATCGCTCAGCAGTCAGTTTTGTAGTAAACACCACGTTGGTGTTGAAACATTAGGCTCTGTGGTCAATCAATACATTTTGCAGTGAGAGAAAATCATTTGGCCTAATAGACTAGGGAATCATATCAAGATTTTCAACAAATCATTTTATACTGTCACATGGCTTCAAATGCCCGATTAGCTACAATGAAAACCAATTAGTGGATTTTTCATACTTTTATTATACATGGTTTGATACAGAAAAATGGCGTGACACTATAGTTCATGCAAATCAGCCTCACAAGTATGATATTGAAACCACCTAGTCCCCAGCGAAAAACTATAGTGGCAGTATTCACAGTAGTTGTAAGTGTGGCATCACGTTCGAGTGATTACAGAATGGTGCACAATCATTCAGGGCACAACTGCGAGTTTTCCAGGTGGTACCCGGTCCAAGTAATGTCCATCACAGTGGCCTTTGTCAGGTACCAACTACTTGTCCTCCACAGCTCCTTCAAGTCTTGGTGGATCAAGTGATTCATACTGAATGAAAAAGAAAGACAACGTTACAAGAAAGCACTTACAAACTGGTGACATGTAGAATTAGTATTGTCGCAACATTGATTTTCTGCCATCAGCGCGTTTTGTTTCTCATAATTAATGCTTTCTGTCTCTGCTAATCAATTTGAATGGCACTGACAGCATCGAAGCCATGCATTTCAGACTTCATCTCGCCATGGATGTTGATGAAACAACCGCGACCATAATTTTAAAGGTTTAAATTGTTACAATATTCCCAGGTGTATGGGATCCATTTCTACCTAATGGCACTTAAAAAACAGTTCTGCACCAACATTACTAAGAAAGGTGTTGGCACTTCCAGTTAAATGACAACATTTCCCATTTGGAAAGAAGACAACTTCAAAACAGAAAGTGCTATTCCACTAGCTACCATAAACAGAAAGTTATAAACACTTTTGGTGTAATGACCTTGACCTCAATTTAAGAGAATCACATGTTTGATTATTTTTAATTGAAAACATAGGTGTAAGCTCTTACAAACATGTTATACACACACATTATTTCCTCAGTACAGAAAGGAGCAGGAGTACCTTAAGACAGACCAATCCAGTGAACTTGATCTTCATAGTGAGTGTGTTGGGGTTTAACGCCGCTTTTAACAGTATTCCAGTTATATCACGGCGTGTCAGCTTAATGTGGGAGGTAAGCCCGAAGTGATGCAGGTCTCAGACGTTTACCACTTCGGTGAAACCCACGAGCACGGGTATGGTGCTGACAAACCTAGAAACATAATCGGGGCGAACCGGGATTCGAACCCACCATCATAGGTTTCTGGCGTGACCAAGGGACGCAACTCTGCACAGCGAATCGCGGCGCCTTAGACGACTGGGTCACCCGTGCCCCCTTGATCTTCATAGAAGGTCACTCAAAACCTCACCACTTCAAAGCGCCGCCCTCAGGACGTCGTCCTTCCACAATTGGTGATGAGAACTGGCTGTAAAATCATAATTGCTGAACGAGTAACGTGCCAACCAATCGATCTTAGGAATTAATTGGTTTGTGTCATTTTAATGTTTTTCAGTGCCATGTCCAGAGAATCTAGAATACACTTAACAAAAACAAACAAACAAACATAAATGCTTACCTTCGACGTAAAAAAAACATTTGGGGGATTATTATGGAAAATTGCATTTGGTTGCCTAGTCATTTGGACCTTCCAGTAGGTCTTCGTCATTTCAATTAATTGTAACTACATTGAACGCTTTTTATTATTGGTGGAATCCAATGTCACAACGAAAATATGGTACATGCTTTTCATTGAAAATAGGTCACTGTGACCTAACAAATATCTGCAGAAATAGACACTGAAGGGAAAGGCACTGTTCTGCCTCCAGGGTGTCCTCGTGACAGTGACACTGAATATCTTCTGGCAATCATTTCCTCAAGAGGTCTCGAATAATTTCGTGACAGTGAATTATCACTGAATATCTTCTTAGCAATCAATGCTTCGAGATTAACTCTTGGAACTCTCATACCTCTTCATGACAATGAAGTGTCATTGAAAATATTCTTCGCAATCAATGCCTCAAAACGGCCGATTGGAATCCTTCTGTCTCCAGGGTGTCATCGTGAAAGTGAAGTTCCACTAAATATATTCTTGGCAATGAATGCCTTGATATGTCCTCATGGAAATCTTCTGCCACCTGGGTGTCTTCATGACAGTGAAGTGTCATTTAAATTTTTTAGTAATCACTGCCTGGAAATGGCCTCTTAGAACTCTTCTGCATCCAAGATGTCTTCGTGACAGGGAAGTGCCATTTAAAAAAAAATGGCAATCAATGCATCGAGATGTCCTCATGGAACTCTTCTGCCTCCAGGGTGTCTTCGTGACGAAGAAGTTTTATAGAATATATCCTCAGCAATCAATGCCTCGAAATGTCCTCTTCTGAATCTCTTCTGAATCGGGGTGTCTTTGTGACAGTAAAGTGTCACTCAATATATTCTTGGCAATCCATGCCTCGAGATGGAATTCTTCTGCTTCTGTATTCTTAACAATCAATCAATTGAAATGTCCTCTTAGAAACCGTTTGCATCCAGGTCTTTGTGCCAGTAAAGTGCCACTCAATGCCTCGAAATGTCCTCATGGAAGTCTTCTACCTCCAGGGTCTCTTCGTGATAGTGAAGTTTCACTGAATGAATTCTTAGCAATCAATGCCTTGAAATGTCATCTTCACACTCTTCTGTCTCAAGGGCGTCTTCGTGACAGTGAAGTGCCACTCAATTTAATCTTGGCAATCAATGCCTGAAGATGTGCACTTTGATCTCTTGTGCCTCCAGAGTGTCTTCGTGACATTCAATTTCCACTGAATATCTTATTAGCAGCATCATTGCATTCATAAGTCTTCTTGACCCTCTTTTGCCTCCAGTGTGTGACCGTTGTTGTCCAGTGGTCGGGCATGCTTCAGGCGGATACAAAGAGGCTGACACTGCCTCTGACAACCAAACAATCCCAGATTTTGAACCTAAACCTAAAGAATTTGGAAGTGTCTTTCTAACAAGTAATGCGTCTACGTGCAGGTTGTTAGTGCGGGTTAGTACAGGTTAGTGGAGTGTTTAGTCTCTGAACCTAACGTGCCTTAGAAGCATACCCGACCGGGGTTCAAAATCTGGGATTGTTTGGTTGTCAGAGGCAGTGTCAGCCTCTTTGTATCCGCCTGAAGCATGCCCGACCACTGGACAACAACGGTCACACACTGGAGGCAAAAGAGGGTCAAGAAGACTTATGAATGCAATGATGCTGCTAATAAGATATTCAGTGGAAATTGAATGTCACAAAGACACTCTGGAGGCACAAGAGATCAAAGTGCACATCTTCAGGCATTGATTGCCAAGATTAAATTGAGTGGCACTTCACTGTCACGAAGACGCCCTTGAGACAGAAGAGTGTGAAGAGGACATTTCAAGGCATTGAGGTCTCCAGAGGTCTTATTTGGGTACCAGTGACCATGGGAGGTGGGAAACCCGGTCCTGGAGAGTCTCCTGGTGATGTCTTTTGCCTCAAGGATGTCTTATTGGCAGACATATTCCTATAGAGGTCTTCTTGGTCATTTTCTGCCCCCAGAAGTCTTGTTGGCACTCTAATGCTTCCAGCATTTCTTCGTGACAGTCAATTGCCACTGAACAGCTTCTTGGCAAACATTGCCTCCAGACGTCTCCTTGCAACTCGTCTGTGTCTCTTCTGTGATTTGTTACAGACTATTCTTTTGTCCATCAATGTTTCCAGAATATATCTCGGCACTTTTCAGCCTCGATGGTATCGTCGTGACAACGAAGTTCCACTTAAAATATTCTCAGCAAACAATGTCTCGAGATGTCCTCTTGGAACTCTTCTGCATCCAGGGTGTCTTCGTGACAGTGAATTGCCACTGAATATCTTCTTAGCAATCATTGGTTCAAGAGTTCTAGGATGTCTTCTTTACAGTGAATTATCACCGAATATCTTCTAGGAAATCATTGCTTCATGAGCTGCAGGACGTGTTCGTGAAAGTGAATTGTCACTGAAAATCTTCTTGGCAATCATAACTCTGACTTATTGGCCCTGTACAGCCTCCAGGGTGTCTTCGTGGCAGTGAAGTGTCACTGAATATCCCTTCAGCAATCAGTGACTTGAAATGTCCTCTTAGCACACTTCTGCCTTCAGGTTGTCTTCGTGAAAGTGAATTACCACTGAAGATATTCTTAGCAATCAATGCCTCGAGATGTCCTCATTGAATTCTTCTGTATCCAGGGTGTCTTCGTGACAGTACTAACGGAACGCTTCTGCCTCCAAGGTGCCCTTGTGACAGTGAGGTGTCATGTAATATGTTACTAGCAATCAGTGCTTCGAAATGTCGTATTAGATCTCTTCTATGGTGCCTTCGTGACAGAGTGTCACCTGGTATATTTTTGGCAATCAATGCCTCGAGATGTCTTCTTGGACCTCCAGAGTGTCTTCGTGACAATGAAGTGTCACTTAATACCTTATCGGCAATCAATGCCTCGAAATGTCCTGTCAGAAATCTTCTGCCTCCAGGATGTCTTCGTGACAGTGAAGTGTCAGTGAATATCTTTTTAGCAAACAGTGATTCGAAATGTCCTCTTAGAAATCTCCTCCCTGCATGATGTCTTCGTGACAGTCCCTAATGGAACTCTTTAACCTCTAGGGCGTCTTCGTGACAGTGAAGATACATTGAATTAATTCTTAGCAATCAATGCCTCGAAATATCTCCATTATGCTTTCGTGACAGTCCTAATGGAATTCTTCTGCCCCAAGGCTGTCTTTGTGACAGAGAAGTGTCATTGAATATACTCTCAGCAATCAATGCCTCGAGAAGTCTTCTTGGATCTCCTGTGCCTCCAAAGTGTCACTGCATATCTTTTTGGCAATTAATGCCTTGAAATGTCCTCTGAGAAATCCACTGCCTTCAGGATGTCTTCGTGACAGTCCTAATTGAACTCTTCTGCCCCAAGGGAGTCTTCGTGATAGGGAAGTGTCACTTGATCTATTCTTGGCAATCAGTGTCTTCTTGGATCACTTGAGCCTCCAGGGTGTTTTCCTGACAGTGAAGTGTCATTGAATATATTCTTAGCAATCAATGCCTCGAAGTGTCCTCATGGAATCCTTCTGCCTCCTAGGTGTCTTCGTGACAGTGAAGTGTCACTGAATATCTTCTTAGCAATCAATGCCTCGAAACATCGTCTAAGAAATCTTCTGCTTCCAGGGTGTCTTTGTGTCAGAAAGGTGCCACTTAATACATTCTTGGCAATCAATGCCTCGAGATGTGCAGTTTAATCTCTTCTGCCTCTAGGGTGTCTTCGTGACAGTGAAGTGTCATTGAATATATTCTTAGCAATCAATACCTCGAAATGTCTTATTAGATCTCTTCTGCGGTCTCTTCGTGACATTGAAGTATATATTCTACCTCCATATATATATTCTTAGCAATCAATGTCTCGAAATGGCATTAGAACACTTCTTACTCGAGGGTGTCTTTGTGACAGTGAAGTGCCACTCAATATGATCTTGGCAATCATGGGGCGAAATGTCCTCATGGAACTCTTCTGCCTCAAGTGTGTCATCGTAACAGAGAAATGTCAAGGAATATATTTTTGGCGTCCAATGCTCCTTTTAGAACTCTTCTGCCTCAAGCGTGTCTTCGTGACAGAGCCATGTCAAGGAATATATTCTTGGCGACCAATAATCCTTTTAGAACTCTTCTGCGTCAAGTGTGTCACCGTGACAGTGAAGTGTCACTGAGTGTATTCTTAGCAATCAATGAATTGAAATGGCCCCTGGGAACTCTTCTGCATCCAAGGTGTCTTCGTGACAGTGAAGTGTCACTGAATGGTTTCTGAGCAGTCCATGAGTCGAAATATCCTCTTCAAACTCTTCTGTCCCAAGGGTGTCTTCGTGACAGTGAAGTGGCACTCAATATACTCTTGGCAATCAATGCCTCGAGATGTCATGAAGCTCTTCTGCATCCAAGGTGTCTTCGTGACAGTGAAGTGTCACTCCATGTATTGATAGCAACCTATGCCTCGAAATGTCCTCATGGAATTCTTCTACCTCCAGGGTGTCTCTGTGACAGTGAAGTGTCACTGAACGTATCTTCAGCAATGAATGAATAGAAATATCCTTTTCAAACTCTTTTGTCTCAAGGGTGTCTTCGTGACAATGAAGTGCCACTCAATATAATCTTGGCAATTAATGCCTCGAGATGTCATCGAATTCTTCTGCATCCAAGGTGTCTTCGTGACAGTGAAGTGTCAATGAATGTATTGTTAGCAATCAGTACCTTGAGAAGTCATGGAACTCTTCTGCATCCAAGGTGTCTCCTTGACAGTGAATTGTCACTGAACGTATCCTCAGCAATGAATGAATAGAAACATCCTCTTCAAACTCTTCTGTCCCAAGGGTGTCTTCGTGACAATGAAGTGCCAATCAATATAATCTTGGCAATTAATGCCTCGAGATGTCATAGAATTTGTCTCCATCCAAGGTGTCTTCGTGACAGTGAAGTGTCACTGAATGGTTTCTGAGCAGTCCATGAGTCGAAATATCCTCTTCAAACTCTTCTGTCCCAAGGGTGTCTTCGTGACAGTGAAGTGGCACTCAATATACTCTTGGCAATCAATGCCTCGAGATGTCATGGAGCTCTTCTGCATCCAAGGTGTCTTCGTGACAGTGAAGTGTCACTCCATGTATTGATAGCAACCTGTGCCTCGAAATGTCCTCATCGAATTCTTCTGCCTCCAGGGTGTCTCTGTGACAGTGAAGTGTCACTGAACGTATCTTCAGCAATGAATGAATCGAAATATCCTCTTCAAACTCTTCTGTCTCAAGGGTGTCTTCGTGACAATGAAGTGCCACTCAATATAATCTTGGCAATTAATGCCTCGAGATGTCATCGAATTTTTCTGCATCCAAGGTGTCTTCGTGACAGTGAAGTGTCATTGAATGTATTGTTAGCAATCAGTGCCTCGAGAAGTCATGGAACTCTTCTGCATCTAAGGTGTCTCCTTGACAGTGAAGTGTCACTGAACGTATCTTCAGCAATGAATGAATAGAAACATCCTCTTCCAACTCTTCTGTCTCAAGGGTGTCTTCGTGACAATGAAGAGCCACTCAATATAATCTTGGCAATTAATGCCTCGAGATGTCATAGATTTTTTCTGCATCCAAGGTGTCTTCGTGACAGTGAAGTGTCACTGAATGTTTTCTGAGCAGTCCATGAGTCGAAATATCCTCTTCAAACTCTTCTGTCCCAAGGGTATCTTCGTGAAAATGAAGTGCCACTCAATATAATCTTGGCAATTAATATAATCTTGGCAATTAATGCCTCGAGATGTCATAGAATTCTTCTGCATCCAAGGTGTCTTCGTGACAGTGAAGTGTCACTGAATGTATTCATAGCAATCTATACCTTGAAATATCCTCATGCAATTCTTCTGCCTCCAGGGTGTCTTCGTGACAGTGAAGTGTCACTGAACGTATCTTCAGCAATGATTGAATAGAAACATCCTCTTCAAACTCTTCTGTCTCAAGGGTGTCTTTGTGACAATGAAGAGCCACTCAATATAATCTTGGCAATTAATGCCTCGAGATGTCATAGAATTTTTCTGCATCCAAGGAGTCTGCGTGACAGTGAAGTGTCACTGAATGTTTTCTGAGCAGTCCATGAGTCGAAATATCCTCTTCAAACTCTTCTGTCCCAAGGGTGTCTTCGTGACAATGAAGTGCCACTCAATATAATCTTGGCAATTAATGCCTCGAGATGTCATAGAATTCTTCTGCATCCAAGGTGTCTTCGTGACAGTGAAGTGTCACTGAATGTTGTCTCAGCAATAAATGAGTCAAAATATCCTCTTCAAACTCTTCTGTCTCAAGAGTTTTTTCGTGACAATGAAGAGCCACTCAATACAATCTTGGCAATTAATGCCTCGAGATGTCATAGAATTCTTCTGCATCCAAGGTGTCTTCATGGCAGTGAAGTGTCACTGAATGTTTTCTGAGCAGTCCATGAGTCGAAATATCCTCTTCAAACTCTTCTGTCCCAAGGGTGTATTCGTGACAATGAAGTGCCACTCAATATAATATAAGCAATCAATGCGTCGAGTTGTCATGAAGCTCTTCTGCATCCAAGGTGTCTTCGTGACAGGGAAATGTCAAGGAATGTATTCATAGCAATCAATGAGTCGAACAATCCTCTTCAAACTCTTCTGTCTCAAGGGTGTCTTCGTGACAATGAAGTGCCACTCAATATAATCTTGGCAATTAATGCCTCGAGATGTCATAGAATTCTTCTGCATCCAAGGTGTCTTCGTGACAGTGAAGTGTCACTGAATGTTGTCTCAGCAATAAATGAGTCAAAACATCCTCTTCAAACTCTTCTGTCCCAAGAGTTTTTGCGTGACAATGAAGAGCCACTCAATACAATCTTGGCAATTAATGCCCCGAGATGTCATAGAATTCTTCTGCATCCAAGGTGTCTTCGTGACAGTGAAGTGTCACTGAATGTATTCATAGCAATCTTTGCCTCGAAATGTCCTCATGGAATTCTTCTGCCTCCAGGGTGTCTTCGTGACAGTGAAGAGTCACTGAACGTATCCTCAGCAATGATTGAATAGAAACATCCTCTTCAAACTCTTCTGTCTGAAGGGTGTCTTCGTGACAATGAAGTGCCACTCAATATAATCTTGGCAATTAATCCCTCGAGATGTCATAGAATTCTTCTGCATCCAAGGTGTCTTCGTGACAGTGAAATGTCACTGAATGTATTCTGAGCAATCAATGAGTCGAAGAATCCTCTTCAAACTCTTCTGTCTCAAGGGTGTCTTCGTGACAATGAAGTGCCACTCAATATAATCTTGGCAATTAATGCCTCGAGATGTCATAGAATTCTTCTGCATCCAAGGTGTCTTCGTGACAGTGAAGTGTCACTGAATGTATTCATAGCAATCTATGCCTCGAAATGTCCTCATGGAATTCTTCTGCCTCCAGGGTGTCTTCGTGACAGTGAAGTGTCACTGAACGTATCCTCAGCAATGATTGAATAGAAACATCCTCTTCAAACTCTTCTGTCTCAAGGGTGTCTTCGTGACAATGAAGTGCCACTCAATATAATCTTGGCAATTAATCCCTCGAGATGTCATGGAATTCTTCTGCCTCCAAGGTGTCTTCGTGACAGTGAAGAGTCACTGAACGTATCCTCAGCAATGATTGAATAGAAACATCCTCTTCAAACTCTTCTGTCTCAAGGGTGTCTTCGTGACAATGAAGTGCCACTCAATATAATCTTGGCAATTAATCCCTCGAGATGTCATAGAATTCTTCTGCATCCAAGGTGTCTTCGTGACAGTGAAGTGTCACTGAATGTATTCTGAGCAATCAATGAGTCGAAGAATCCTCTTCAAACTCTTCTGTCTCAAGGGTGTCTTCGTGACAATGAAGTGCCACTCAATATAATCTTGGCAATTAATGCCTCGAGATGTCATAGAATTCTTCTGCATCCAAGGTGTCTTTATGGCAGTGAAGTGTCACTGAATGTTTTCTGAGCAGTCCATGAGTCGAAATATCCTCTTCAAACTCTTCTGTCCCAAGGGTGTATTCGTGACAATGAAGTGCCACTCAATATAATATAAGCAATCAATGCGTCGAGTTGTCATGAAGCTCTTCTGCATCCAAGGTGTCTTCGTGACAGGGAAATGTCAAGGAATGTATTCATAGCAATCAATGAGTCGAACAATCCTCTTCAAACTCTTCTGTCCCAAGGGTGTCTTCGTGACAATGAAGTACCAATCAATATAATCTTGGCAATTAAAGCCTCGAGATGTCATAGAATTTGTCTCCATCCAAGGTGTCTTCGTGACAGTGAAGTGTCACTGAATGTTTTCTGAGCAGTCCATGAGTCGAAATATCCTCTTCAAACTCTTCTGTCCCAAGGGTGTCTTCGTGACAGTGAAGTGGCACTCAATATACTCTTGGCAATCAATGCCTCGAGATGTCATGGAGCTCTTCTGCATCCAAGGTGTCTTCGTGACAGTGAAGTGTCACTCCATGTATTGATAGCAACCTGTGCCTCGAAATGTCCTCATCGAATTCTTCTGCCTCCAGGGTGTCTCTGTGACAGTGAAGTGTCACTGAACGTATCTTCAGCAATGAATGAATCGAAATATCCTCTTCAAACTCTTCTGTCCCAAGGGTATCTTCGTGAAAATGAAGTGCCACTCAATATAATCTTGGCAATTAATGCCTCGAGATGTCATAGATTTTTTCTGCATCCAAGGTGTCTTCGTGACAGTGAAGTGTCACTGAATGTATTGTTAGCAATCAGTGCCTCGAGAAGTCATGGAACTCTTCTGCATCTAAGGTGTCTCCTTGACAGTGAAGTGTCACTGAACGTATCTTCAGCAATGAATGAATAGAAACATCCTCTTCCAACTCTTCTGTCTCAAGGGTGTCTTCGTGACAATGAAGAGCCACTCAATATAATCTTGGCAATTAATGCCTCGAGATGTCATAGATTTTTTCTGCATCCAAGGTGTCTTCGTGACAGTGAAGTGTCACTGAATGTTTTCTGAGCAGTCCATGAGTCGAAATATCCTCTTCAAACTCTTCTGTCCCAAGGGTATCTTCGTGAAAATGAAGTGCCACTCAATATAATCTTGGCAATTAATATAATCTTGGCAATTAATGCCTCGAGATGTCATAGAATTCTTCTGCATCCAAGGTGTCTTCGTGACAGTGAAGTGTCACTGAATGTATTCATAGCAATCTATACCTTGAAATATCCTCATGCAATTCTTCTGCCTCCAGGGTGTCTTCGTGACAGTGAAGTGTCACTGAACGTATCTTCAGCAATGATTGAATAGAAACATCCTCTTCAAACTCTTCTGTCTCAAGGGTGTCTTTGTGACAATGAAGAGCCACTCAATATAATCTTGGCAATTAATGCCTCGAGATGTCATAGAATTTTTCTGCATCCAAGGAGTCTGCGTGACAGTGAAGTGTCACTGAATGTTTTCTGAGCAGTCCATGAGTCGAAATATCCTCTTCAAACTCTTCTGTCCCAAGGGTGTCTTCGTGACAATGAAGTGCCACTCAATATAATCTTGGCAATTAATGCCTCGAGATGTCATAGAATTCTTCTGCATCCAAGGTGTCTTCGTGACAGTGAAGTGTCACTGAATGTTGTCTCAGCAATAAATGAGTCAAAATATCCTCTTCAAACTCTTCTGTCTCAAGAGTTTTTTCGTGACAATGAAGAGCCACTCAATACAATCTTGGCAATTAATGCCTCGAGATGTCATAGAATTCTTCTGCATCCAAGGTGTCTTCATGGCAGTGAAGTGTCACTGAATGTTTTCTGAGCAGTCCATGAGTCGAAATATCCTCTTCAAACTCTTCTGTCCCAAGGGTGTATTCGTGACAATGAAGTGCCACTCAATATAATATAAGCAATCAATGCGTCGAGTTGTCATGAAGCTCTTCTGCATCCAAGGTGTCTTCGTGACAGGGAAATGTCAAGGAATGTATTCATAGCAATCAATGAGTCGAACAATCCTCTTCAAACTCTTCTGTCTCAAGGGTGTCTTCGTGACAATGAAGTGCCACTCAATATAATCTTGGCAATTAATGCCTCGAGATGTCATAGAATTCTTCTGCATCCAAGGTGTCTTCGTGACAGTGAAGTGTCACTGAATGTTGTCTCAGCAATAAATGAGTCAAAACATCCTCTTCAAACTCTTCTGTCCCAAGAGTTTTTGCGTGACAATGAAGAGCCACTCAATACAATCTTGGCAATTAATGCCCCGAGATGTCATAGAATTCTTCTGCATCCAAGGTGTCTTCGTGACAGTGAAGTGTCACTGAATGTATTCATAGCAATCTTTGCCTCGAAATGTCCTCATGGAATTCTTCTGCCTCCAGGGTGTCTTCGTGACAGTGAAGAGTCACTGAACGTATCCTCAGCAATGATTGAATAGAAACATCCTCTTCAAACTCTTCTGTCTGAAGGGTGTCTTCGTGACAATGAAGTGCCACTCAATATAATCTTGGCAATTAATCCCTCGATATGTCATAGAATTCTTCTGCATCCAAGGTGTCTTCGTGACAGTGAAATGTCACTGAATGTATTCTGAGCAATCAATGAGTCGAAGAATCCTCTTCAAACTCTTCTGTCTCAAGGGTGTCTTCGTGACAATGAAGTGCCACTCAATATAATCTTGGCAATTAATGCCTCGAGATGTCATAGAATTCTTCTGCATCCAAGGTGTCTTCGTGACAGTGAAGTGTCACTGAATGTATTCATAGCAATCTATGCCTCGAAATGTCCTCATGGAATTCTTCTGCCTCCAGGGTGTCTTCGTGACAGTGAAGTGTCACTGAACGTATCCTCAGCAATGATTGAATAGAAACATCCTCTTCAAACTCTTCTGTCTCAAGGGTGTCTTCGTGACAATGAAGTGCCACTCAATATAATCTTGGCAATTAATCCCTCGAGATGTCATGGAATTCTTCTGCCTCCAAGGTGTCTTCGTGACAGTGAAGAGTCACTGAACGTATCCTCAGCAATGATTGAATAGAAACATCCTCTTCAAACTCTTCTGTCTCAAGGGTGTCTTCGTGACAATGAAGTGCCACTCAATATAATCTTGGCAATTAATGCCTCGAGATGTCATAGAATTCTTCTGCATCCAAGGTGTCTTCGTGACAGTGAAGTGTCACTGAATGTTGTCTCAGCAATAAATGAGTCAAAACATCCTCTTCAAACTCTTCTGTCCCAAGAGTTTTTGCGTGACAATGAAGAGCCACTCAATACAATCTTGGCAATTAATGCCCCGAGATGTCATAGAATTCTTCTGCATCCAAGGTGTCTTCGTGACAGTGAAGTGTCACTGAATGTATTCATAGCAATCTTTGCCTCGAAATGTCTTCATGGAATTCTTCTGCCTCCAGGGTGTCTTCGTGACAGTGAAGAGTCACTGAACGTATCCTCAGCAATGATTGAATAGAAACATCCTCTTCAAACTCTTCTGTCTGAAGGGTGTCTTCGTGACAATGAAGTGCCACTCAATATAATCTTGGCAATTAATCCCTCGAGATGTCATAGAATTCTTCTGCATCCAAGGTGTCTTCGTGACAGTGAAATGTCACTGAATGTATTCTGAGCAATCAATGAGTCGAAGAATCCTCTTCAAACTCTTCTGTCTCAAGGGTGTCTTCGTGACAATGAAGTGCCACTCAATATAATCTTGGCAATTAATGCCTCGAGATGTCATAGAATTCTTCTGCATCCAAGGTGTCTTCGTGACAGTGAAGTGTCACTGAATGTATTCATAGCAATCTATGCATCGAAATGTCCTCATGGAATTCTTCTGCCTCCAGGGTGTCTTCGTGACAGTGAAGTGTCACTGAACGTATCCTCAGCAATGATTGAATAGAAACATCCTCTTCAAACTCTTCTGTCTCAAGGGTGTCTTCGTGACAATGAAGTGCCACTCAATATAATCTTGGCAATTAATCCCTCGAGATGTCATGGAATTCTTCTGCCTCCAAGGTGTCTTCGTGACAGTGAAGAGTCACTGAACGTATCCTCAGCAATGATTGAATAGAAACATCCTCTTCAAACTCTTCTGTCTCAAGGGTGTCTTCGTGACAATGAAGTGCCACTCAATATAATCTTGGCAATTAATCCCTCGAGATGTCATAGAATTCTTCTGCATCCAAGGTGTCTTCGTGACAGTGAAGTGTCACTGAATGTATTCTGAGCAATCAATGAGTCGAAGAATCCTCTTCAAACTCTTCTGTCTCAAGGGTGTCTTCGTGACAATGAAGTGCCACTCAATATAATCTTGGCAATTAATGCCTCGAGATGTCATAGAATTCTTCTGCATCCAAGGTGTCTTCATGGCAGTGAAGTGTCACTGAATGTTTTCTGAGCAGTCCATGAGTCGAAATATCCTCTTCAAACTCTTCTGTCCCAAGGGTGTATTCGTGACAATGAAGTGCCACTCAATATAATATAAGCAATCAATGCGTCGAGTTGTCATGAAGCTCTTCTGCATCCAAGGTGTCTTCGTGACAGGGAAATGTCAAGGAATGTATTCATAGCAATCAATGAGTCGAACAATCCTCTTCAAACTCTTCTGTCCCAAGGGTGTCTTCGTGACAATGAAGTGCCACTCAATATAATCTTGGCAATTAATGCCTCGAGATGTCATAGAATTTTTCTGCATCCAAGGAGTCTGCGTGACAGTGAAGTGTCACTGAATGTTTTCTGAGCAGTCCATGAGTCGAAATATCCTCTTCAAACTCTTCTGTCCCAAGGGTGTCTTCGTGACAATGAAGTGCCACTCAATATAATCTTGGCAATTAATGCCTCGAGATGTCATAGAATTCTTCTGCATCCAAGGTGTCTTCGTGACAGTGAAGTGTCACTGAATGTTGTCTCAGCAATAAATGAGTCAAAATATCCTCTTCAAACTCTTCTGTCTCAAGAGTTTTTTCGTGACAATGAAGAGCCACTCAATACAATCTTGGCAATTAATGCCTCGAGATGTCATAGAATTCTTCTGCATCCAAGGTGTCTTCATGGCAGTGAAGTGTCACTGAATGTTTTCTGAGCAGTCCATGAGTCGAAATATCCTCTTCAAACTCTTCTGTCCCAAGGGTGTCTTCGTGACAATGAAGTGCCACTCAATATAATATAAGCAATCAATGCGTCGAGTTGTCATGAAGCTCTTCTGCATCCAAGGTGTCTTCGTGACAGGGAAATGTCAAGGAATGTATTCATAGCAATCAATGAGTCGAACAATCCTCTTCAAACTCTTCTGTCTCAAGGGTGTCTTCGTGACAATGAAGTGCCACTCAATATAATCTTGGCAATTAATGCCTCGAGATGTCATAGAATTCTTCTGCATCCAAGGTGTCTTCGTGACAGTGAAGTGTCACTGAATGTTGTCTCAGCAATAAATGAGTCAAAACATCCTCTTCAAACTCTTCTGTCCCAAGAGTTTTTGCGTGACAATGAAGAGCCACTCAATACAATCTTGGCAATTAATGCCCCGAGATGTCATAGAATTCTTCTGCATCCAAGGTGTCTTCGTGACAGTGAAGTGTCACTGAATGTATTCATAGCAATCTTTGCATCGAAATGTCCTCATGGAATTCTTCTGCCTCCAGGGTGTCTTCGTGACAGTGAAGAGTCACTGAACGTATCCTCAGCAATGATTGAATAGAAACATCCTCTTCAAACTCTTCTGTCTGAAGGGTGTCTTCGTGACAATGAAGTGCCACTCAATATAATCTTGGCAATTAATCCCTCGAGATGTCATAGAATTCTTCTGCATCCAAGGTGTCTTCGTGACAGTGAAATGTCACTGAATGTATTCTGAGCAATCAATGAGTCGAAGAATCCTCTTCAAACTCTTCTGTCTCAAGGGTGTCTTCGTGACAATGAAGTGCCACTCAATATAATCTTGGCAATTAATGCCTCGAGATGTCATAGAATTCTTCTGCATCCAAGGTGTCTTCGTGACAGTGAAGTGTCACTGAATGTATTCATAGCAATCTATGCCTCGAAATGTCCTCATGGAATTCTTCTGCCTCCAGGGTGTCTTCGTGACAGTGAAGTGTCACTGAACGTATCCTCAGCAATGATTGAATAGAAACATCCTCTTCAAACTCTTCTGTCTCAAGGGTGTCTTCGTGACAATGAAGTGCCACTCAATATAATCTTGGCAATTAATCCCTCGAGATGTCATGGAATTCTTCTGCCTCCAAGGTGTCTTCGTGACAGTGAAGAGTCACTGAACGTATCCTCAGCAATGATTGAATAGAAACATCCTCTTCAAACTCTTCTGTCTCAAGGGTGTCTTCGTGACAATGAAGTGCCACTCAATATAATCTTGGCAATTAATGCCTCGAGATGTCATAGAATTCTTCTGCATCCAAGGTGTCTTCGTGACAGTGAAGTGTCACTGAATGTTGTCTCAGCAATAAATGAGTCAAAACATCCTCTTCAAACTCTTCTGTCCCAAGAGTTTTTGCGTGACAATGAAGAGCCACTCAATACAATCTTGGCAATTAATGCCCCGAGATGTCATAGAATTCTTCTGCATCCAAGGTGTCTTCGTGACAGTGAAGTGTCACTGAATGTATTCATAGCAATCTATGCCTCGAAATGTCCTCATGGAATTCTTCTGCATCCAAGGTGTCTTCGTGACAGTGAAGTGTCACTGAATATTTTCTGAGTCCATGAGTCGAAATATCCTTTTCAAACTCTTCTGTCCCAAGGGTGTATTCGTGACAATGAAGTGCCACTCAATATAATAAAAGCAATCAATGCGTCGAGTTGTCATGAAGCTCTTCTGCATCCAAGGTGTCTTCGTGACAGGGAAATGTCAAGGAATGTATTCATAGCAATCAATGAGTCGAACAATCCTCTTCAAACTCTTCTGTCCCAAGGGTGTCTTCGTGACAATGAAGTGCCACTCAATATAATCTTGGCAATTAATGCCTCGAGATGTCATAGAATTCTTCTGCATCCAAGGTGTCTTCGTGACAGTGAAGTGTCACTGAATGTATTCATAACAATCTATGCGTCGAAATATCCTCATGCAATTCTTCTGCTTCAAGGGTGTCTTCGTGACAGTGAAGTGTCACTGAACGTATCCTCAGCAATGATTGAATAGAAACATCCTCTTCAAACTCTTCTGTCTCAAGGGTGTCTTCGTGACAATGAAGTACCACCCAATATAATCTTGGCAATTAATCCCTCGAGATGTCATAGAATTCTTCTGAATCCAAGGTGTCTTCGTGACAGTGAAGTGTCACTGAATGTATTCTGAGCAATCAGTGCCTCGAGAAGTCATGGAACTCTTCTGCATCCAAGGTGTCTCCGTGACAATGAAGTGTCACTGAACGTATCTTCAGCAATGAATGAATAGAAACATCTTCTGCAAACTCTTCTGTCCCAAGGGTGTCTTCGTGACAATGAAGTGGCACTCAATATACTCTTGGCAATCAATGTCTCAAGATGACATGGAGCTCTTCTGCATCCAAGGTGTCTTCGTGACAGTGAAGTGTCACTCCATGTATTGATAGCAACCTATGCCTCGAAATGTCCTCATGGAATTCTTCTGCCTCCAGGGTGTCTCTGTGACAGTGAAGTGTCACTGAACGTATCTTCAGGAATGATTGAATAGAAATACCCTTTTCAAACTCTTCTGTCTCAAGGGTGTCTTCGTGACAATGAAGAGCCACTCAATATAATCTTGGCAATTAATGCCTCGAGATGTCATAGAATTCTTCTGCATCCAAGGTGTCTTCGTGACAGTGAAGTGTCACTGAATGTTGTCTCAGCAATAAATGAGTCAAAACATCCTCTTCAAACTCTTCTGTCCCAAGAGTTTTTGCGTGACAATGAAGAGCCACTCAATACAATCTTGGCAATTAATGCCTCGAGATGTCATAGAATTCTTCTGCATCCAAGGTGTCTTCGTGACAGTGAAGTGTCACTGAATGTATTCATAGCAATCTTTGCCTCGAAATGTCCTCATGGAATTCTTCTGCCTCCAGGGTGTCTTCGTGACAATGAAGAGTCACTGAACGTATCCTCAGCAATGATTGAATAGAAACATCCTCTTCAAACTCTTCTGTCTCAAGGGTGTCTTCGTGACAATGAAGTGCCACTCAATATAATCTTGGCAATTAATCCCTCGAGATGTCATAGAATTCTTCTGCATCCAAGGTGTCTTCGTGACAGTGAAGTGTCACTGAATGTATTCTGAGCAATCAATGAGTCGAAGAATCCTCTTCAAACTCTTCTGTCTCAAGGGTGTCTTCGTGACAATGAAGTGCCACTCAATATAATCTTGGCAATTAATGCCTCGAGATGTCATAGAATTCTTCTGCATCCAAGGTGTCTTCGTGACAGTGAAGTGTCACTGAATGTATTCTGAGCAATCTATGCCTCGAAATGTCCTCATGGAATTCTTCTGCCTCCAGGGTGTCTTCGTGACAGTGAAGTGTCACTGAACGTATCCTCAGCAATGATTGAATAGAAACATCCTCTTCAAACTCTTCTGTCTCAAGGGTGTCTTCATGACAATGAAGTGCCACTCAATATAATCTTGGCAATTAATCCCTCGAGATGTCATGGAATTCTTCTGCCTCCAAGGTGTCTTCGTGACAGTGAAGAGTCACTGAACGTATCCTCAGCAATGATTGAATAGAAACATCCTCTTCAAACTCTTCTGTCTCAAGGGTGTCTTCGTGACAATGAAGTGCCACTTAATATAATCTTGGCAATTAATCCCTCGAGATGTCATAGAATTCTTCTGCATCCAAGGTGTCTTCGTGACAGTGAAGTGTCACTGAATGTTGTCTCAGCAATAAATGAGTCAAAATATCCTCTTCAAACTCTTCTGTCTCAAGAGTTTTTTCGTGACAATGAAGAGCCACTCAATACAATCTTGGCAATTAATCCCTCGAGATGTCATAGAATTCTTCTGCATCCAAGGTGTCTTCATGGCAGTGAAGTGTCACTGAATGTTTTCTGAGCAGTCCATGAGTCGAAATATCCTCTTCAAACTCTTCTGTCCCAAGGGTGTATTCGTGACAATGAAGTGCCACTCAATATAATATAAGCAATCAATGCGTCGAGTTGTCATGAAGCTCTTCTGCATCCAAGGTGTCTTCGTGACAGGGAAATGTCAAGGAATGTATTCATAGCAATCAATGAGTCGAACAATCCTCTTCAAACTCTTCTGTCTCAAGGGTGTCTTCGTGACAATGAAGTGCCACTCAATATAATCTTGGCAATTAATGCCTCGAGATGTCATAGAATTCTTCTGCATCCAAGGTGTCTTCGTGACAGTGAAGTGTCACTGAATGTTGTCTCAGCAATAAATGAGTCAAAACATCCTCTTCAAACTCTTCTGTCCCAAGAGTTTTTGCGTGACAATGAAGAGCCACTCAATACAATCTTGGCAATTAATGCCCCGAGATGTCATAGAATTCTTCTGCATCCAAGGTGTCTTCGTGACAGTGAAGTGTCACTGAATGTATTCATAGCAATCTTTGCCTCGAAATGTCCTCATGGAATTCTTCTGCCTCCAGGGTGTCTTCGTGACAGTGAAATGTCACTGAATGTATTCTGAGCAATCAATGAGTCGAAGAATCCTCTTCAAACTCTTCTGTCTCAAGGGTGTCTTCGTGACAATGAAGTGCCACTCAATATAATCTTGGCAATTAATGCCTCGAGATGTCATAGAATTCTTCTGCATCCAAGGTGTCTTCGTGACAGTGAAGTGTCACTGAATGTATTCATAGCAATCTATGCCTCGAAATGTCCTCATGGAATTCTTCTGCCTCCAGGGTGTCTTCGTGACAGTGAAGTGTCACTGAACGTATCCTCAGCAATGATTGAATAGAAACATCCTCTTCAAACTCTTCTGTCTCAAGGGTGTCTTCGTGACAATGAAGTGCCACTCAATATAATCTTGGCAATTAATCCCTCGAGATGTCATGGAATTCTTCTGCATCCAAGGTGTCTTCGTGACAGTGAAGTGTCACTGAATGTTGTCTCAGCAATAAATGAGTCAAAACATCCTCTTCAAACTCTTCTGTCCCAAGAGTTTTTGCGTGACAATGAAGAGCCACTCAATACAATCTTGGCAATTAATGCCCCGAGATGTCATAGAATTCTTCTGCATCCAAGGTGTCTTCGTGACAGTGAAGTGTCACTGAATGTATTCATAGCAATCTTTGCCTCGAAATGTCTTCATGGAATTCTTCTGCCTCCAGGGTGTCTTCGTGACAGTGAAGAGTCACTGAACGTATCCTCAGCAATGATTGAATAGAAACATCCTCTTCAAACTCTTCTGTCTGAAGGGTGTCTTCGTGACAATGAAGTGCCACTCAATATAATCTTGGCAATTAATCCCTCGAGATGTCATAGAATTCTTCTGCATCCAAGGTGTCTTCGTGACAGTGAAATGTCACTGAATGTATTCTGAGCAATCAATGAGTCGAAGAATCCTCTTCAAACTCTTCTGTCTCAAGGGTGTCTTCGTGACAATGAAGTGCCACTCAATATAATCTTGGCAATTAATGCCTCGAGATGTCATAGAATTCTTCTGCATCCAAGGTGTCTTCGTGACAGTGAAGTGTCACTGAATGTATTCATAGCAATCTATGCATCGAAATGTCCTCATGGAATTCTTCTGCCTCCAGGGTGTCTTCGTGACAGTGAAGTGTCACTGAACGTATCCTCAGCAATGATTGAATAGAAACATCCTCTTCAAACTCTTCTGTCTCAAGGGTGTCTTCGTGACAATGAAGTGCCACTCAATATAATCTTGGCAATTAATCCCTCGAGATGTCATGGAATTCTTCTGCCTCCAAGGTGTCTTCGTGACAGTGAAGAGTCACTGAACGTATCCTCAGCAATGATTGAATAGAAACATCCTCTTCAAACTCTTCTGTCTCAAGGGTGTCTTCGTGACAATGAAGTGCCACTCAATATAATCTTGGCAATTAATCCCTCGAGATGTCATAGAATTCTTCTGCATCCAAGGTGTCTTCGTGACAGTGAAGTGTCACTGAATGTATTCTGAGCAATCAATGAGTCGAAGAATCCTCTTCAAACTCTTCTGTCTCAAGGGTGTCTTCGTGACAATGAAGTGCCACTCAATATAATCTTGGCAATTAATGCCTCGAGATGTCATAGAATTCTTCTGCATCCAAGGTGTCTTCATGGCAGTGAAGTGTCACTGAATGTTTTCTGAGCAGTCCATGAGTCGAAATATCCTCTTCAAACTCTTCTGTCCCAAGGGTGTATTCGTGACAATGAAGTGCCACTCAATATAATATAAGCAATCAATGCGTCGAGTTGTCATGAAGCTCTTCTGCATCCAAGGTGTCTTCGTGACAGGGAAATGTCAAGGAATGTATTCATAGCAATCAATGAGTCGAACAATCCTCTTCAAACTCTTCTGTCCCAAGGGTGTCTTCGTGACAATGAAGTGCCACTCAATATAATCTTGGCAATTAATGCCTCGAGATGTCATAGAATTTTTCTGCATCCAAGGAGTCTGCGTGACAGTGAAGTGTCACTGAATGTTTTCTGAGCAGTCCATGAGTCGAAATATCCTCTTCAAACTCTTCTGTCCCAAGGGTGTCTTCGTGACAATGAAGTGCCACTCAATATAATCTTGGCAATTAATGCCTCGAGATGTCATAGAATTCTTCTGCATCCAAGGTGTCTTCGTGACAGTGAAGTGTCACTGAATGTTGTCTCAGCAATAAATGAGTCAAAATATCCTCTTCAAACTCTTCTGTCTCAAGAGTTTTTTCGTGACAATGAAGAGCCACTCAATACAATCTTGGCAATTAATGCCTCGAGATGTCATAGAATTCTTCTGCATCCAAGGTGTCTTCATGGCAGTGAAGTGTCACTGAATGTTTTCTGAGCAGTCCATGAGTCGAAATATCCTCTTCAAACTCTTCTGTCCCAAGGGTGTCTTCGTGACAATGAAGTGCCACTCAATATAATATAAGCAATCAATGCGTCGAGTTGTCATGAAGCTCTTCTGCATCCAAGGTGTCTTCGTGACAGGGAAATGTCAAGGAATGTATTCATAGCAATCAATGAGTCGAACAATCCTCTTCAAACTCTTCTGTCTCAAGGGTGTCTTCGTGACAATGAAGTGCCACTCAATATAATCTTGGCAATTAATGCCTCGAGATGTCATAGAATTCTTCTGCATCCAAGGTGTCTTCGTGACAGTGAAGTGTCACTGAATGTTGTCTCAGCAATAAATGAGTCAAAACATCCTCTTCAAACTCTTCTGTCCCAAGAGTTTTTGCGTGACAATGAAGAGCCACTCAATACAATCTTGGCAATTAATGCCCCGAGATGTCATAGAATTCTTCTGCATCCAAGGTGTCTTCGTGACAGTGAAGTGTCACTGAATGTATTCATAGCAATCTTTGCCTCGAAATGTCTTCATGGAATTCTTCTGCCTCCAGGGTGTCTTCGTGACAGTGAAGAGTCACTGAACGTATCCTCAGCAATGATTGAATAGAAACATCCTCTTCAAACTCTTCTGTCTGAAGGGTGTCTTCGTGACAATGAAGTGCCACTCAATATAATCTTGGCAATTAATCCCTCGAGATGTCATAGAATTCTTCTGCATCCAAGGTGTCTTCGTGACAGTGAAATGTCACTGAATGTATTCTGAGCAATCAATGAGTCGAAGAATCCTCTTCAAACTCTTCTGTCTCAAGGGTGTCTTCGTGACAATGAAGTGCCACTCAATATAATCTTGGCAATTAATGCCTCGAGATGTCATAGAATTCTTCTGCATCCAAGGTGTCTTCGTGACAGTGAAGTGTCACTGAATGTATTCATAGCAATCTATGCCTCGAAATGTCCTCATGGAATTCTTCTGCCTCCAGGGTGTCTTCGTGACAGTGAAGTGTCACTGAACGTATCCTCAGCAATGATTGAATAGAAACATCCTCTTCAAACTCTTCTGTCTCAAGGGTGTCTTCGTGACAATGAAGTGCCACTTAATATAATCTTGGCAATTAATCCCTCGAGATGTCATAGAATTCTTCTGCATCCAAGGTGTCTTCGTGACAGTGAAGTGTCACTGAATGTATTCTGAGCAATCAATGAGTCGAAGAATCCTCTTCAAACTCTTCTGTCTCAAGGGTGTCTTCGTGACAATGAAGTGCCACTCAATATAATCTTGGCAATTAATCCCTCGAGATGTCATAGAATTCTTCTGCATCCAAGGTGTCTTCGTGACAGTGAAATGTCACTGAATGTATTCTGAGCAATCAGTGCCTTGAGAAGTCATGGAACTCTTCTGCATCCAAGGTGTCTCTGTGACAGTGAGGGTCACTGAACGTATCCTCAGCAAAGAATGAATAGAAACATCCTCTTCAAACTTTTTTGTCTCAAGGGTGTCTTCGTGACAATGAAGTGCCAACCAATATAATCTTGGCAATTAATGCCTCGAGATGTCATAGAATTCTTCTGCATCCAAGGTGTCTTCGTGACAGTGAAGTGTCACTGAATGTAATTTTAGCAGTCCATGAGTCGAAATATTCTCTTCAAACTCTTCTGTCTCAAGGGTGTCTTCGTGACAATGAAGTGCCACCCAATATAATCTTGGCAATTAATGCCCCGAGATGTCATAGAATTCTTCTGCATCCTAGGCGTCTTCGTGACAGTGAAGTGTCACTGAATGTATTCATAGCAATCTATGCCTCGAAATGTCCTCATGGAATTCTTCTGCCTCCAGGGTGTCTTTGTGACAGTGAAGTGTGACTGAACGTATCCTCAGCAATGATTGAATAGAAACATCCTCTTCAAACTCTTCTGTCTGAAGGGTGTCTTCGTGACAATGAAGTGCCACTCAATATAATATAAGCAATCAATGCGTCGAGTTGTCATGAAGCTCTTCTGCATCCAAGGTGTCTTCGTGACAGGGAAATGTCAAGGAATGTATTCATAGCAATCAATGAGTCGAACAATCCTCTTCAAACTCTTCTGTCTCAAGGGTGTCTTCGTGACAATGAAGTGCCACTCAATATAATCTTGGCAATTAATGCCTCGAGATGTCATAGAATTCTTCTGCATCCAAGGTGTCTTCGTGACAGTGAAGTGTCACTGAATGTTGTCTCAGCAATAAATGAGTCAAAACATCCTCTTCAAACTCTTCTGTCCCAAGAGTTTTTGCGTGACAATGAAGAGCCACTCAATACAATCTTGGCAATTAATGCCCCGAGATGTCATAGAATTCTTCTGCATCCAAGGTGTCTTCGTGACAGTGAAGTGTCACTGAATGTATTCATAGCAATCTTTGCCTCGAAATGTCTTCATGGAATTCTTCTGCCTCCAGGGTGTCTTCGTGACAGTGAAGAGTCACTGAACGTATCCTCAGCAATGATTGAATAGAAACATCCTCTTCAAACTCTTCTGTCTGAAGGGTGTCTTCGTGACAATGAAGTGCCACTCAATATAATCTTGGCAATTAATCCCTCGAGATGTCATAGAATTCTTCTGCATCCAAGGTGTCTTCGTGACAGTGAAATGTCACTGAATGTATTCTGAGCAATCAATGAGTCGAAGAATCCTCTTCAAACTCTTCTGTCTCAAGGGTGTCTTCGTGACAATGAAGTGCCACTCAATATAATCTTGGCAATTAATGCCTCGAGATGTCATAGAATTCTTCTGCATCCAAGGTGTCTTCGTGACAGTGAAGTGTCACTGAATGTATTCATAGCAATCTATGCCTCGAAATGTCCTCATGGAATTCTTCTGCCTCCAGGGTGTCTTCGTGACAGTGAAGTGTCACTGAACGTATCCTCAGCAATGATTGAATAGAAACATCCTCTTCAAACTCTTCTGTCTCAAGGGTGTCTTCGTGACAATGAAGTGCCACTTAATATAATCTTGGCAATTAATCCCTCGAGATGTCATAGAATTCTTCTGCATCCAAGGTGTCTTCGTGACAGTGAAGTGTCACTGAATGTATTCTGAGCAATCAATGAGTCGAAGAATCCTCTTCAAACTCTTCTGTCTCAAGGGTGTCTTCGTGACAATGAAGTGCCACTCAATATAATCTTGGCAATTAATCCCTCGAGATGTCATAGAATTCTTCTGCATCCAAGGTGTCTTCGTGACAGTGAAATGTCACTGAATGTATTCTGAGCAATCAGTGCCTTGAGAAGTCATGGAACTCTTCTGCATCCAAGGTGTCTCTGTGACAGTGAGGGTCACTGAACGTATCCTCAGCAAAGAATGAATAGAAACATCCTCTTCAAACTTTTTTGTCTCAAGGGTGTCTTCGTGACAATGAAGTGCCAACCAATATAATCTTGGCAATTAATGCCTCGAGATGTCATAGAATTCTTCTGCATCCAAGGTGTCTTCGTGACAGTGAAGTGTCACTGAATGTAATTTTAGCAGTCCATGAGTCGAAATATTCTCTTCAAACTCTTCTGTCTCAAGGGTGTCTTCGTGACAATGAAGTGCCACCCAATATAATCTTGGCAATTAATGCCCCGAGATGTCATAGAATTCTTCTGCATCCTAGGCGTCTTCGTGACAGTGAAGTGTCACTGAATGTATTCATAGCAATCTATGCCTCGAAATGTCCTCATGGAATTCTTCTGCCTCCAGGGTGTCTTTGTGACAGTGAAGTGTGACTGAACGTATCCTCAGCAATGATTGAATAGAAACATCCTCTTCAAACTCTTCTGTCTGAAGGGTGTCTTCGTGACAATGAAGTGCCACTCAATATAATCTTGGCAATTAATCCCTCGAGATGTCATAGAATTCTTCTGCATCCAAGGTGTCTTCGTGACAGTGAAATGTCACTGAATGTATTCTGAGCAATCAATGAGTCGAAGAATCCTCTTCAAACTCTTCTGTCTCAAGGGTGTCTTCGTGACAATGAAGTGCCACTCAATATAATCTTGGCAATTAATGCCTCGAGATGTCATAGAATTCTTCTGCATCCAAGGTGTCTTCGTGACAGTGAAGTGTCACTGAATGTATTCATAGCAATCTATGCCTCGAAATGTCCTCATGGAATTCTTCTGCCTCCAGGGTGTCTTCGTGACAGTGAAGTGTCACTGAACGTATCCTCAGCAATGATTGGCAATTAATCCCTCGAGATGTCATGGAATTCTTCTGCCTCCAAGGTGTCTTCGTGACAGTGAAGAGTCACTGAACGTATCCTCAGCAATGATTGAATAGAAACATCCTCTTCAAACTCTTCTGTCTCAAGGGTGTCTTCGTGACAATGAAGTGCCACTCAATATAATCTTGGCAATTAATGCCTCGAGATGTCATAGAATTCTTCTGCATCCAAGGTGTCTTCGTGACAGTGAAGTGTCACTGAATGTTGTCTCAGCAATAAATGAGTCAAAACATCCTCTTCAAACTCTTCTGTCCCAAGAGTTTTTGCGTGACAATGAAGAGCCACTCAATACAATCTTGGCAATTAATGCCCCGAGATGTCATAGAATTCTTCTGCATCCAAGGTGTCTTCGTGACAGTGAAGTGTCACTGAATGTATTCATAGCAATCTATGCCTCGAAATGTCCTCATGGAATTCTTCTGCATCCAAGGTGTCTTCGTGACAGTGAAGTGTCACTGAATATTTTCTGAGCAGTCCATGAGTCGAAATATCCTTTTCAAACTCTTCTGTCCCAAGGGTGTATTCGTGACAATGAAGTGCCACTCAATATAATCTTGGCAATCAATGCGTCGAGTTGTCATGAAGCTCTTCTGCATCCAAGGTGTCTTCGTGACAGGGAAATGTCAAGGAATGTATTCATAGCAATCAATGAGTCGAACAATCCTCTTCAAACTCTTCTGTCCCAAGGGTGTCTTCGTGACAATGAAGTGCCACTCAATATAATCTTGGCAATTAATGCCTCGAGATGTCATAGAATTTTTCTGCATCCAAGGAGTCTGCGTGACAGTGAAGTGTCACTGAATGTTTTCTGAGCAGTCCATGAGTCGAAATATCCTCTTCAAACTCTTCTGTCCCAAGGGTGTCTTCGTGACAATGAAGTGCCACTCAATATAATCTTGGCAATTAATGCCTCGAGATGTCATAGAATTCTTCTGCATCCAAGGTGTCTTCGTGACAGTGAAGTGTCACTGAATGTATTCATAACAATCTATGCGTCGAAATATCCTCATGCAATTCTTCTGCTTCAAGGGTGTCTTCGTGACAGTGAAGTGTCACTGAACGTATCCTCAGCAATGATTGAATAGAAACATCCTCTTCAAACTCTTCTGTCTCAAGGGTGTCTTCGTGACAATGAAGTACCACCCAATATAATCTTGGCAATTAATCCCTCGAGATGTCATAGAATTCTTCTGAATCCAAGGTGTCTTCGTGACAGTGAAGTGTCACTGAATGTATTCTGAGCAATCAGTGCCTCGAGAAGTCATGGAACTCTTCTGCATCCAAGGTGTCTCCGTGACAATGAAGTGTCACTGAACGTATCTTCAGCAATGAATGAATAGAAACATCTTCTGCAAACTCTTCTGTCCCAAGGGTGTCTTCGTGACAATGAAGTGGCACTCAATATACTCTTGGCAATCAATGTCTCAAGATGACATGGAGCTCTTCTGCATCCAAGGTGTCTTCGTGACAGTGAAGTGTCACTCCATGTATTGATAGCAACCTATGCCTCGAAATGTCCTCATGGAATTCTTCTGCCTCCAGGGTGTCTCTGTGACAGTGAAGTGTCACTGAACGTATCTTCAGGAATGATTGAATAGAAATACCCTTTTCAAACTCTTCTGTCTCAAGGGTGTCTTCGTGACAATGAAGAGCCACTCAATATAATCTTGGCAATTAATGCCTCGAGATGTCATAGAATTCTTCTGCATCCAAGGTGTCTTCGTGACAGTGAAGTGTCACTGAATGTTGTCTCAGCAATAAATGAGTCAAAACATCCTCTTCAAACTCTTCTGTCCCAAGAGTTTTTGCGTGACAATGAAGAGCCACTCAATACAATCTTGGCAATTAATGCCTCGAGATGTCATAGAATTCTTCTGCATCCTAGGTGTCTCCGTGACAGTGAAGTGTCACTGAATGTATTCATAGCAATCTTTGCCTCGAAATGTCCTCATGGAATTCTTCTGCCTCCAGGGTGTCTTCGTGACAATGAAGAGTCACTGAACGTATCCTCAGCAATGATTGAATAGAAACATCCTCTTCAAACTCTTCTGTCTGAAGGGTGTCTTCGTGACAATGAAGTGCCACTCAATATAATATTAGCAATCAATGCGTCATGTTGTCATGAAGCTCTTCTGCATCCAAGAGTGTCTTCGTGACAGTGAAGTGTCACTGAATGTATTCATAGCAATCTATGCCTCGAAATGTCCTCATAGAATTCTTCTGCCTCCAGGGTGTCTTTGTGACAGTGAAGTGTCACTGAACGTATCCTCAGCAATGAATAAGTAGAAATATCCCCTTCAAACTCTTCTGTCTCAAGAGTGTCTTCGTGACAATGAAGTGCCACTCAATATAATCTTGGTAATCAATGCGTCGAGTTGTTATGGAACTCTTCTGCATCCAAGGTGTCTCTGTGACAGGGAGGGTCACTGAACGTATCCTCAGCACAGAATGAATAGAAACATCCTCTTCAAACTTTTTTGTCTCAAGGGTGTCTTCGTGACAATGAAGTACCACCCAATATAATCTTGGCAATTAATGCCTCGAGATGTCATAGAATTCTTCTGCATCCAAGGTGTCTTCGTGACAGTGAAGTGTCACTGAATGTAATTTTAGCAGTCCATGAGTCGAAATATTCTCTTCAAACTCTTCTGTCTCAAGGGTGTCTTCGTGACAATGAAGTGCCACTCAATATAATCTTGGCAATTAATGCCTCGAGATGTCATAGAATTCTTCTGCATCCAAGGCGTCTTCGTGACAGTGAAGTGTCACTAAATGTATTCATAGCAATCTATGCCTCGAAATGTCCTCATGGAATTCTTCTGCCTCCAGGGTGTCTTTGTGACAGTGAAGTGTCACTGAACGTATCCTCAGCAATGATTGAATAGAAACATCCTCTTCAAACTCTTCTGTCCCAAGGGTGTCTTCGTGACAATGAAGTGCCACTCCATATAATATTAGCAATCAATGCGTCATGTTGTCATGAAGCTCTTCTGCATCCAAGATGTCTTCGTGACAGTGAAGTGTCACTGAATGTATTCATAGCAATCTATGCCTCGAAATGTCCTCATATAATTCTTCTGCCTCCAGGGTGTCTTTGTGACAGTGAAGTGTCACTGAACGTATCCTCAGCAATGAATAAGTAGAAATATCCCCTTCAAACTCTTCTGTCTCAAGAGTGTCTTCGTGACAATGAAGTGCCACTCAATATAATCTTGGTAATCAATGCGTCGAGTTGTTATGGAACTCTTCTGCATCCAAGGTATCTTTGTGACAGTGAAATGTCAATGAATGTATTCATAGCAATATATGCCTCGAAATGTCATGGAACTCTTCTGCATCCAAGGTGTTTCCGTGACAGTGAAGTGTCACTGAAAGTATTCTAAGCAATCAATGAGTCGAAATGTCCTCTTCCAACTCTTCTGTCTCAAGGGTGTCTTCGTGACAATGAAGTGCCACACAATATAATCTTGGCAATTAATGCCTCGAGATGTCATAGAAATCTTCTGCATCCAAGGCGTCTACGTGACAGTGAAGTGTCACTGAATGTATTTTGAGCAGTCCATGAGTCGAAATATTCTCTTCAAACTCTTCTGTCCCAAGGGTGTCTTCGTGACAATGAAGTGGCCCTCAATATACTCTTGGCAATCAATGTCACGAGATGTCATGAAGCTCTTCTGCATCCAAGGTGTCTTCGTGACAGTGAAGTGTCACTGAATGTATTTTGAGCAGTCCATCAGTCGAAATATTCTCTTCAAACTATTCTGTCTCAAGGGTGTCTTCGTGACAATGAAGTGTCACTGAACGTATCTTCAGCAATGAATGAATAGAAATATCCTTTTCAAACTCTTCTGTCTGAAGGGTGTCTTCGTGACAATGAAGTGCCACTCAATATAATCTTGGCAGTTAATATAATATTGGCAATTAATGCCTCGAGATGTCATAGAATTCTTCTGCATCCAAGGTGTCTTCGTGACAGTGAAGTGTCACTGAATGTTGTCTCAGCAATAAATGAGTCAAAACATCCTCTTCAAACTCTTCTGTCCCAAGAGTTTTTTCGTGACAATGAAGAGCCACTCAATATAATCTTGGCAATTAATGCCTCGAGATGTCATAGAATTCTTCTGCATCCAAGGTGTCTTCGTGACAGTGAAGTGTCACTGAATGTTTTCTGAGCAGTCCATGAGTCGAAATATCCTCTTCAAACTCTTCTGTCCCAAGGGTGTCTTCGTGACAATGAAGTGCCACTCAATATAATCTTGGCAATCAATGCGTCGAGTTTTCATGAAGCTCTTCTGCATCCAAGGTGTCTTCGTGACAGTGAAATGTCAAGGAATGTATTCATAGCAATCAATGAGTCGAAGAATCCTCTTCAAACTCTTCTGTCTCAAGGGTGTCTTCGTGACAATGAAGTGCCACTCAATATAATCTTGGCAATTAATGCCTCGAGATGTCATAGAATTCTTCTGCATCCAAGGTGTCTTCGTGACAGTGAAGTGTCACTGAATGTTTTCTGTGCAGTCCATGAGTCGAAATATCCTCTTCAAACTCTTCTGTCCCAAGGGTGTCTTCGTGACAATGAAGTGCCACTCAATATAATCTTGGCAATTAATGCCTCGAGATGTCATAGAATTCTTCTGCATCCAAGGTGTCTTCGTGACAGTGAAGTGTCACTGAATGTTTTCTGAGCAGTCCATGAGTCGAAATATCCTCTTCAAACTCTTCTGTCTCAAGGGTGTTTTCGTGACAATGAAGAGCCACTCAATATAATCTTGGCAATTAATGCCTCGAGATGTCATAGAATTCTTCTGCATCCAAGGTGTCTTCGTGACAGTGAAGTGTCACTGAATGTTTTCTGAGCAGTCCATGAGTCGAAATATCCTTTTCAAATTCTTCTGTCCCAAGGGTGTATTCGTGACAATGAAGTGCCACTCAATATAATATAAGCAATCAATGCGTCGAGTTGTCATGAAGCTCTTCTGCATCCAAGGTGTCTTCGTGACAGGGAAATGTCATGGAATGTATTAATAGCAATCAATGGGTCGAAGAATCCTCTTCAAACTGTTCTGTCTCAAGGGTGTCTTCGTGACAATGAAGTGTCACTCAATATACTCTTGGCAATTATTGCCTCGAGATGTCATAGAATTCTTCTGCATCCAAGGTGTCTTCGTGACAGTGAAGTGTCACTGAATGTATTCATAGCAATCTATGCCTCGAAATATCCTCATGCAATTCTTCTGCCTCCAGGGTGTCTTCGTGACAGTGAAGTGTCACTGAACGTATCCTCAGCAATGATTGAATAGAAACATCCTCTTCAAACTCTTCTGTCTCAAGGGTGTCTTTATGACAATGAAGAGCCACTCAATATAATCTTGGCAATTAATGCCTCGAGATGTCATAGAATTCTTCTGCATCCAAGGTGTCTTCGTGACAGTGAAGTGTCACTGAATGTTGTCTCAGCAATAAATGAGTCAAAACATCCTCTTCAAACTCTTCTGTCCCAAGAGTTTTTTCGTGACAATGAAGAGCCACTCAATACAATCTTGGCAATTAATGCCTCGAGATGTCATAGAATTCTTCTGCATCCAAGGTGTCTTCGTGACAGTGAAGTGTCACTGATTGTTTTCTGAGCAGTCCATGAGTCGAAATATCCTCTTCAAACTCTTCTGTCCCAAGGGTGTCTTCGTGACAATGAAATGCCACTCAATATAATATTAGCAATCAATGCCTCGAGATGTCATAGAATTATTCTGCATCCAAGGTGTCTTCGTGACAGTGAAGTGTCACTGAATGTTTTCTGAGCAGTCCATGAGTCGAAATATCCTCTTCAAACTCTTCTGTCCCAAGGGTGTATTCGTGACAATGAAGTGCCACTCAATATAATATAAGCAATCAATGCGTCGAGTTGTCATGAAGCTCTTCTGCATCCAAGGTGTCTTCGTGACAGGGAAATGTCAAGGAATGTATTCATAGCAATCAATGAGTCGAAGAATCCTCTTCAAACTCTTCTGTCTCAAGGGTGTCTTCGTGACAATGAAGTGCCACTCAATATAATCTTGGCAACTAATGCCTCGAGATGTCATAGAATTCTTCTGCATCCAAGGTGTCTTCGTGACAGTGAAGTGTCACTGAATGTATTCATAACAATCTATCCGTCGAAATATCCTCATGCAATTCTTCTGCTTCAAGGGTGTCTTCGTGAAAGTGAAGTGTCACTGAACGTATCCTCAGCAATGATTGAATAGAAACATCCTCTACAAACTCTTCTGTCTGAAGGGTGTCTTCGTGACAATGACTGAGTGAGTATGGTTTTACGCCGCTTTTAGCAATGTTCCAGCAATATCACGGCGGGGGACACCAGAAATGGGCTTCGTGACAATGAAGTACCACCCAATATAATCTTGGCAATTAATCCCTCGAGATGTCATAGAATTTTTCTGCATCCAAGGTGTCTTCGTGACAGTGAAGTGTCACTGAATGTTTTCTGAGCAGTCCATGAGTCGAAATATCCTCTTCAAACTCTTCTGTCCCAAGGTTGTCTTCGTGACAATGAAGTGCCACTCAATATAATCTTGGCAATTAATATAATCTTGGCAATTAATGCCTCGAGATGTCATAGAATTCTTCTGCATCCAAGGTGTCTTCGTGACAGTGAAGTGTTACTGAATGTATTCATAGCAATCTCTGCCTCGAAATGTCCTGATGGAATTCTTCTGCATCCATGGTGTCTCTGTGACAGTGAAGTGTCACTGAACGTATCTTCAGCAATGAATGAATAGAAATATCCTTTTCAAACTCTTCTGTCTCAAGGGTGTCTTCGTGACAATGAAGTTCCACATCATATAATCTTGGCAATTACCGCTTCGAGATGTCATAGAATTCATCTGCATCCAAGGTGTCTTCGTGACAGTGAAGTGTCACTGAATGTACTCTGAGCAATCAGTGCCTCGAGAAGTCATGGAACTCTTCTGCATCCAAGGTGTCTCCGTGACAGTGAAGTGTCACTGAACGTATCTTCAGCAATGAATGAATACAAACATCCTCTTCAAACTCTTCTGTCTCAAGGGTGTCTTCGTGACAATGAAGTACCACCCAATATAAGCTTGGCAATTAATGCCTCGAGATGTCATAGAATTCTTCTGCATCCAAGGTGTCTTCGTGACAGTGAAGTGTCACTGAATGTATTGTTAGCAATCATGCCTCGAGACGTCATGGAACTCTTCTGCATCCAAGGTGTCTCCGTGACAGTGAAGTGTCACTGAACGTATCTTCAGCAATGAATGAATACAAACATCATTTTCAAACTCTTCTGTCTCAAGGGTGTCTTCGTGACAATGAAGTGCCACTCAATATAATCTTGGCAATTAATATAATCTTGGCAATTAATGCCTCGAGATGTCATAGAATTCTTCTGCATCCAAGGTGTCTTCGTGACAGTGAAGTGTCACTGAATGTATTCATAGCAATCTCTGCCTCGAAATGTCCTGATGGAATTCTTCTGCATCCATGGTGTCTCTGTGACAGTGAAGTGTCACTGAACGTATCTTCAGCAATGAATGAATAGAAATATCCTTTTCAAACTCTTCTGTCTCAAGGGTGTCTTCGTGACAATGAAGTACCACATCATATAATCTTGGCAATTACCGCTTCGAGATGTCATAGAATTCTTCTGCATCCAAGGTGTCTTCGTGACAGTGAAGTGTCACTGAATGTATTCTGAGCAATCAGTGCCTCGAGAAGTCATGGAACTCTTCTGCATCCAAGGTGTCTCCGTGACAGTGAAGTGTCACTGAACGTATCTTCAGCAATGAATGAATACAAACATCCTCTTCAAACTCTTCTGTCTCAAGGGTGTCTTCGTGACAATGAAGTACAACCCAATATAAGCTTGGCAATTAATGCCTCGAGATGTCATAGAATTCTTCTGAATCCAAGGTGTCTTCGTGACAGTGAAGTGTCACTGAATGTATTCTTAGCAATCATGCCTCGAGAAGTCATGGAACTCTTCTGCATCCAAGGTGTCTCCGTGACAGTGAAGTGTCACTGAACGTATCTTCAGCAATGAATGAATACAAACATCATTTTCAAACTCTTCTGTCCCAAGGGTGTCTTCGTGACAATGAACTGCCACTCAATATAATCTTGGCAATTAATGCCTCGAGATGTCATAGAATTCTTCTGCATCCAAGGTGTCATCGTGACAGTGAAGTGTCACTGAATGTATTCATAGCAATCTATGCGTCGAAATATCCCTTATGGAATTCTTCTGCCTCCTGGGTGTCTTTGTGACAGTGAAGTGTCACTGAACGTTTCTTCAGCAATGAATGAATAGAAATATCCTCTTCAAACTCTTCTGTCTCCAGGGTGTCTTCGTGACAATGAAGTGCCACATAATATAATCTTGGCAATTAATCCCTCGAGATGTCATAGAATTCTTCTGAATCCAAGGTGCCTTCGTGACAGTGAAGTGTCACTGAATGTATTCTGAGCAATCAGTGCCTCGAGAAGTCATGGAACTCTTCTGCATCCAAGGTGTCTCCGTGACAGTGAAGTGTCACTGAATGTTGTCTTAGCAATAAATGAGTCAAAACATCCTCTTCAAACTCTTCTGTCCAAAGGGTTTCTTCGTGACAATGAAGAGCCACTCAATATAATCTTGGCAATTAATGCCTCGAGATGTCATAGAATTCTTCTGCATCCAAGGTGTCTTCGTGACAGTGAAGTGTCACTGAATGTTGTCTTAGCAATAAATGAGTCAAAACATCCTCTTCAAACTCTTCTGTCCCAAGGGTATCTTCGTGACAATGACGAGCCACTCAATACAATCTTGGCAATGAATGCCTCGAGATGTCATAGAATTCTTCTGCATCCAAGGTGTCTTCGTGACAGTGAAGTGTCACTGAATGTTTTCTGAGCAGTCCATGAGTCGAAATATCCTCTTCAAACTCTTCTGTCTCAAGGGTGTCTTCGTGACAATGAAGTGCCACTCAATATAATCTTGGCAATTAATGCCTCGAGATGTCATAGAATTCTTCTGCATCCAAGGTGTCTTCGTGACAGTGAAGTGTCACTGAATGTATTCATAGCAATCTATGCCTCGAAATATCCTCATGGAATTCTTCTGCCTCCAGGGTGTCTTCGTGACAGTGAAGTGTCACTGAACGTATCCTCAGCAATGATTGAATAGAAACATCCTCTTCAAACTCTTCTGTCTCAAGGGTGTCTTTGTGACAATGAAGAGCCACTCAATATAATCTTGGCAATTAATGCCTCGAGATGTCATAGAATTCTTCTGCATCAAAGGTGTCTTCGTGACAGTGAAGTGTCACTGAATGTTTTCTGAGCAGTCCATGAGTCGAAATATCCTCTTCAAACTCTTCTGTCCCAAGGGTGTCTTCGTGACAATGAAGTGCCACTCAATATAATCTTGGCAATTAATGCGTCGAGTTGTCATAGAATTCTTCTGCATCCAAGGTGTCTTCGTGACAGTGAAGTGTCACTGAATGTTGTCTCAGCAATAAATGAGTCAAAACATCCTCTTCAAACTCTTCTGTCCCAAGAGTTTTTTCGTGACAATGAAGAGCCACTCAATATAATCTTGGCAATTAATGCCTCGAGATGTCATAGAATTCTTCTGCATCCAAGGTGTCTTCGTGACAGTGAAGTGTCACTGAATGTTTTCTGAGCAGTCCATGAGTCGAAATATCCTCTTCAAACTCTTCTGTCCCAAGGGTGTCTTCGTGACAATGAAGTGCCACTCAATATAATATTAGCAATCAATGCGTCGAGTTGTCATGAAGCTCTTCTGCATCCAAGGTGTCTTCGTGACAGGGAAATGTCAATGAATGTATTCATAGCAATCAATGAGTCGAAGAATCCTCTTCAAACTCTTCTGTCCCAAGGGTGTCTTCGTGACAATGAAGTGCCACTCAATATAATATTAGCAATCAATGCGTCGAGTTGTCATGAAGCTCTTCTGCATCCAAGGTATCTTTGTGACAGTGAAATGTCAAGGAATGTATTCATAGTAATCTATGCCTCGAAATGTCATGGAACTCTTCTGCATCCAAGGTGTTTCCGTGACAGTGAAGTGTCACTGAAAGTATTCTAAGCAATCAATAAGTCGAAATGTCCTCTTCCAACTCTTCTGTCTCAAGGGTGTCTTCGTGACAATGAAGTGCCACATAATATAATCTTGGCAATTAATGCCTCGAGTTGACATAGAATTCTTCTGCCTCCAAGGTGTCTTTGTGACAGTGAAGTGTCACTGAACGTATCTTCAGCAATGAATAAATGGAAATATCCTCTTCAAACGCTTGTCTCAAGGGTGTCTTCGTGACAATGAAGTGCCACACAATATAATCTTGGCAATTAATGCCTCGAGATGTCATAGAAATCTTCTGCATCCAAGGCGTCTACGTGACAGTGAAGTGTCACTGAATGTTTTCTGAGCAGTCCATGAGTCGAAATATTCTCTTCAAACTCTTCTGTCCCAAGGGTGTCTTCGTGACAATGAAGTGCCACCCAATATAATCTTGGCAATCAATGTCTCGAGATGTCATAGAATTCTTCTGCATCTAAGGTGTCTTCGTGACAGTGAAGTGTCACTGCATGTATTGATAGCAATCTATACCTCAAAATTTCCTGATGGAATTGTTCTGCCTCTAGGGTGTCTTTGTGACAGTGAAGTGTCACTGAACGTATCTTCAGCAATGAATAAATAAAATTATCCTCTTCAAACTCTTTTGTCTCAAGGGTGTTTTCGTGACAATGAAGTGCCACTCAATATAATCTTGGCAATTAATGCCTCGAGATGTCATAGAATTCTTCTGCATCCAAGGTGTCTTCGTGACAGTGAAGAGTCACTGAATGTATTGTTAGCAATCAGTGCCTCGAGAAGTCATGGAACTCTTCTGCATCCAAGGTGTCGCCTTGACAGTGAAGTGTCACTGAACGTATCTTCAGCAATGAATGAATAGAAACATCCTCTTCCAACTCTTCTGTCTCAAGGGTGTCTTCGTGACAATGAAGAGCCACTCAATATAATCTTGGCAATTAATGCCTCGAGATGTCATAAAATTTTTCTGCATCCAAGGTGTCTTCGTGACAGTGAAGTGTCACTGAATGTTTTCTGAGCAGTCCATGAGTCGAAATATCCTCTTCAAACTCTTCTGTCCCAAGGGTGTCTTTGTGACAATGAAGTGCCACTCAATATAATCTTGGCAATTAATGCCTCGAGATGTCATAGAATTTGACTGCATCCAAGGTGTCTTCGTGACAGTGAAGTGTCACTGAATGTTTTCTGAGCAGTCCATGAGTCGAAATATCCTCTTCAAACACTTCTGTCCCAAGGGTGTCTTCGTGACAATGAAGTGCCACTCAATATAATCTTGGCTATTAATGCCTCGAGATGTCAGAGAATTCTTCTGCATCCAAGGTGTCTTCGTGACAGTGAAGTGTCACTTAATGTTGTCTTAGCAATAAATGAGTCAAAACATCCTCTTCAAACTTCTGTCCCAAGAGTTTTTTCGTGACAATGAAGTGCCACAAACTCTTCTGTCCCAAGGGTTTCTTCGTGACAATGAAGAGCCACTCAATACAATCTTGGCACTTAATGCCTCGAGATGTCATAGAATTCTTCTGCATCCAAGGTGCCTTCGTGACAGGGAAATGTCAAGGAATGTATTCATAGCAATCAATGAGTCAAAACATCCTCTTCAAACTCTTCTGTCCCAATGGTGTCTTCGTGACAATGAAGTGTCACTCAATATAATATTAGCAATCAATGCGTCGAGTTGTCATGAAGCTCTTCTGCATCCAAGGTGCCTTCGTGACAGGGAAATGTCAAGGAATGTATTCATAGCAATCAATGAGTCAAAACATCCTCTTCAAACTCTTCTGTCTCAAGGGTGCCCTCGTGACAATGAAGTGCCACCCAATATAATCTTGGCAATTAATCCCTCGAGATGTCATAGAATTCTTCTGAATCCAAGGTGCCTTTGTGACAGTGATGTGTCACTGAATGTATTCTGAGCAATCAGTGCCTCGAGAAGTCATGGAACTCTTCTGCATCCAAGGTGTCTCCGTGACAGTGAAGTGTCACTGAACGTATCTTCAGCAATGAATTAATAGAAACATCCTCTTCAAACTCTTCTGTCTCAAGGGTGTCTTCGTGACAGTGAAATGTCACTTGAAATATTCTTGGCAATCAATGCCTCGAAATGTCCTCTTTAAAACTTTCTGCCTCCAGGAGGTCTTTGTGACTGTGAAGTGTCATTGAATATATTCTTAGCAATCATTGCCTCGAAATGTCCTCTTGAAACGTTTCTGCTTCCAGGGTGTCTTAGTGACAGTGAAGTGTCACTGAATATCTGCTTAGCAGTCAATGCCTCGAAATATTCTCTTGAAACGTTTCTGCTTCCAGGGTGTCTTCATGACAGTGAAGTGTCACTGAATATCTGCTTAGCAGTCAATGCCTCGAAATGTTCTCTAAGAAATCTTCTGCCTTCAGGATGTCTTCGTGACAATCCTAATGAAACTTTTCTGTCCCTAGGGTGTCTTTGTGACAGTGAAGTGCCATTGAATATATTCTTAGCAATCAATGCCTCGACATGTCCTCTTGAAACGTTTCTGCTTCCAGGGTGTCTTCGTGACAGTGAAGTGTCACTGAATATCTTCTTAGCAGTCAATGCCTCGAAATGTTCTCTAAGAAATCTTCTGCCTTCAGAATGTCTTCGTGACAATCCTAGTGGAGTTCTCCTCTCTAGGGTGTCTTCGTGCCAGAGAAGTGCAACTTAATAATTCTTGGCAATCAATGCCTCGAAATGTGCACTTTGATCTCTTCTGCCTCCAGAGTGCCTCCGTGACAGTCAATTTCCACTGAATATCTTATTAGCAGCATCACTGCATTCATAAGTCTTCTTGGCCCCCTTTTGCCTCCAGTGTGTGACCATCGTTATCCAGTGGTCAGGCATGCTTCAGGCGGATACAAAGAGGCTGACACTGCCTCTGACAACCAAACAATCCCAGATTTTGAACCTAAATCTAAAGAATTTGGAAGTGTCGTTCTATAAAGGGATGCGGCTACGTGCAGGTTGTTAGTGCGGGTTAGTGCAGGTTAGTGCAGTGTTAAGTCTCTGAACCTAACGTGCCTCAGAAGCATACCTGACCCTTAGATTGAGGTCTCCAGAGGTCTTATTTGGGTACCTGGTCCTGGAGAGTCTCCTGGTGATGCCTTTTCCCTCAAGGATGTCTTATTGGCAGAGATCTTCTTGGTCATTTTCTGCCCCCAGAAGTCTTGCTGGCACTCTAATGCTTCCAGCGTTTCTTCGTGACAGCCAATTGCCACGGAACAGCTTCTTGGCAAACATTGCCTCCAGACGTCTCCTTGCAACTCGTCTGTGTCTCTTCTGTGATTTGTTACAGACTATTCAATGCCCTTTTAGAGCTCTTCAGCCTCCAGGGTGTCGTCGTGACAGGGGAGTGTCACTGAACGTATAAACAACAATCAATCAATCGAAATATCCTGATGGAATTCTTCTGCCTCCAGGGTGTCTTTGTGACAGTGAAGTGTCACTGAACGTATCCTCAGCAATCAATGAAACTCTTTTGTCTCAAGGGTGTCTTCGTGACAATGAAGTGCCACTCAATATAATCTTAGCAATTGATACCTCGAGATGTCATAGAATTCTTCTGGATCCAAGGTGTCTTCGTGACAGTGAAGTGTCAATGAATGTATTCTCAGCAATCAATGAGTCTAAATATCCCTCCAACTCTTCTGTCTCAAGGGTGTCTTCGTCACAATGAAGTGCCACTCAATATAATCTTTGTAATCAATGCGTCGAGTTGTCATGGAACTCTTCTGCATCCAAGGTTTCTTCGTGACAGTGAAGTGTCACTGAACGTATCCTCAGCAATGAATGAATAGAAATATCCTCTTCAGACTCTTCTGTCTCAAGGGTGTCTTCGTGACAATGAAGTGCCACTCAATATAATCTTTGTAATCAATGCGTCGAGTTGTCATGGACGTCTTCTGCATCCAAGGTGTCTTCGTGACAGTGAAGTGTCATTTAATGTATTCATAGCAATCAATGCCTCAAACTGTGATCATGGAATTCTTCTGCCTCCAGGGTGTCTTTGTGACAGTGAAGTGTCCCTGAACGTATCCTCAGCAATGAATGAAACTCTTTTGTCTCAAGGGTGTCTTCGTGACAATGAACTGCCACTCAATATAATCTTGGCCATTAATGCCTCGATATGTCATAGAATTCTTCTGCATCCAAGGTGTCTCCGTGAAAGTGAAGTGTCACTGAATGTATTCATAGCAATCTATGCCTCGAAATATCCTCATGGAATTCTTCTGCATCGAAGGTGTCTTCGTGACAGTGAAGTGTCACTGAACGTATCCTCAGCAATGAATGAATAGAAATATCCTCTTCAAACTCTTCTGTCTCAAGGGTGTTATTCGTGACAATGAAGTGCCACTCAATATAATCTTTCTAATCAATGCGTCGAGTTGTCATGGAACTCTTCTCCACCCAAGGTGTCTTCGTGACAGTGAAGTGTCACTGAATATATTCATAGCAATCAATGCCTCGAAATGTCCTCATGGAATTCCTCTGCCTCCAGGGTGTCTTTGGGACAGTGAAGTGTCACTGAACGTATTCTCAGCAATCAATGAGTCGAAGTATCCTCTTCAAACTCTTCTGTCTCAAGAATTTCTTCGTGACAATGAAGTGCCACTCAATATAATCTTGTCAATCAATGTCTCGAGACGTCATGGAACTCTCCTGCATCCAAGGTGTCTTCGTGACAGTGAAGTGTCACTGAACGTATTCTGAGCAATCAATGAGTCGAAATATCCTCTTCAAACTCTTCTGTCTCAAGAGTGTCTTCGTGACAATGAAGTGCCACTCAAAATAATCTTGGCAATTATTGACTCAAGATGTCATAGAATTCTTCTGCATCCAAGGTCTTTCCGTGACAGTGAAGTGTCACTGAATGTATTCATAGCAATCTATGCCTCGAAATGTCCTCATGGAATTCTTCTGCCTCCAGGGTGTCTTTGTGACAGTGAAGCGTCACTGAACGTATCCTCAGCAATATATGAAACTCTTTTATCTCAAGGGTGTCTTCATTACGATGAAGTGACACTCAATATAATCTGGGCAATTAATCCCTCGAGATGTCATAGAATTCTCTGTATCCAAGATGTCTTCGTGACAGTGAAGTGTCACTGAATGTATTCGGAACAATCAATGAGTCGAAATATCCTCTTCAAACTCTTCTGTCTTGAGGGTGTCTTCGTGAAAATGAAGTGCCACTCAATATAATCTTGGCTATCAATGTCTCGAGATGTCATGGAACCCTTCTGCATCCAAGGTCTTTTCGTGACAGTGAAGTGTCACTGAATGTATTCATATCAATCTATGCCTCGAAATGTCCTATGGAATTCTTCTGCCTCCAGGGTGTCTTTGTGACAGTGAAGTGTCACTGAACGTATCCTCAGCAATGAATGAATAGAAATATCCTCTTCAAACTCTTCTGTCTCAAGAGTATTATTCGTGACAATGAAGTGCCACTCAATATAATCTTTCTAATCAATGCGTCGAGTGGGGCGGTCGGGTAGCCTAGTGGTTAAAGCGTTCGCTCGTCACGCCGAAGACCCGGGTTCGATTCCCGACATGGGTACAATGTGTGAAGCCCATTTCTGGTGTCCCCCGCCGTGATATTGCTGGAATATTGCTAAAAGCGGCGTAAAACCATACTCACTCACTCACTCAATGCGTCGAGTTGTCATGGAACTCTTCTCCACCCAACGTGTCTTCGTGACAATGAAGTGTCACTCAATATATTCATAGCAATCAATGCCTCGAAATGTCCTCATGAAATTCCTCTGCCTCCAGGGTGTCTTTGGGACAGTGAAGTGTCACTGAACGTATTCTCAGCAATCAATGAGTCGAAGTATCCTCTTCAAACTCTTCTGTCTCAAGAGTGTCTTCGTGACAATGAAGTGCCACTCAAAATAATCTTGGCAATTATTGACTCAAGATGTCATAGAATTCTTCTGCATCCAAGGTCTTTCCGTGACAGTGAAGTGTCACTGAATGTATTCATAGCAATCTATGCCTCGAAATGTCCCATGGAATTCTTCTGCCTCCAGGGTGTCTTTGTGACAGTGAAGCGTCACTGAACGTATCCTCAGCAATATATGAAACTCTTTTATCTCAAGGGTGTCTTCATTACGATGAAGTGACACTCAATATAATCTGGGCAATAAATCCCTCGAGATGTCATAGAATTCTCTGTATCCAAGATGTCTTCGTGACAGTGAAGTGTCACTGAATGTATTCGGAACAATCAATGAGTCGAAATATCCTCTTCAAACTCTTCTCACAAGAAAAAATACCCATATATACAAAATATACAATTTTGTATATTTGATATTTCCAAAATATACAATTTTGTATAGTTGGTATTTCCAAAATATACAATTTTGTATATATGGTTAGATTTTACCACTGCTTCATTCAATTTCCTCACCTCTAATAGAATGTTTCACATAATATGTGGTTGCAAAGTTTACTAATGATACCGAACAGTATAATTATTGCATGTGACAATAATGCTTTAATACTATTTTCATTATGACAACTATATGATGTTATGAAATAATTTGTATTTCGTTATGTTTTACAGATCTTAATAACAGTTTGATCAATATAAAATGCGTACGCCAGCAACAAGTAGTTGAAAGTAGTTTTAAACATTGATGATTATCGTTCCAAAGCTCTGTTCTCCAGCTCAGTTCATCTTTGTTTACGAGAACGTTTTTAATATGGGCAATTTTCTTCTTTCGGGACATTGGAGCAGTGATAATATTCATAACATCATAAATATTAAGATTACAGGCAATTTTAACAACTTTAGTACTCCATGAACTTTTACATAGTAACCATTTTCTTCATCAAAGCGTTACAAGTACTGTTATTAAATCTTGGGGTAGTCTAAAAACATTAGCATGTAATGTAACAAACGGGGAGGAGAGACCCATGTCTCCATTAGTGGCTATACATGGAGGTACCGTTACTAACACCAAGAAATAATTTACCGGCTCTATTTTGGATTAGATTAACGTTTTATCCTCTTATACCAGAGCCATAGAACATTACCGGCTCAACAAGACTTTCATACAGTTTCATAAAAAACATCATAAGACATACACCCAACAGAATAAGACAAAGCATGGCTGGCAGAATTGTACAACTCTTTCACAGTTTCACATATCTAGATGCTCGTCAACCCGTAGTCCCAGATAACGATATGATTCTACATAGTGTTGGCCCAGCGTAGAGGAATCTGGTTAATCTGTATCACTTAACGAGTTTGAATAGCTTACTCTGCCCACAGTCGAGAGCAGCACAGTAATTAGTAGTTTAGACCAGGCGAATACACTGGTCACACTTGACTGGTCTGTCGGATGATTCGGTCACCTGCCAAATGGGATGTCTGACAATTGGGTGTGAACCTTACAGAGGAAGTTATTTTATGAATGCGTCACGTGTTTCAAAAGAGATGACCATTATCTAAGTAAAATACTTCTAAGATCATAAAGGACATAACATTTAATAAAGTGAAATTCATTTTCGACAAACTTTTTATGAACAATTTTAAAACAGTGCGGGCAGATTCTATTTTCTAAAAGGTTTGGGGGGTTGTAAATCGTCCTGTTTCGATCCAGATCTAAAACTAGCTAAAATGCGACGGTGGTCCCTGTATTTAAAACATAAGGAGCAACAACGTTACGATCATGAAAGTTCTTAATGTATTGCCCTTAACGTTATGTTTATCGTTCCAAAGCTCTGTTCTCCAGCTCAGTTCATCTTTGTTTACGAGAACGTTTTTAATATGGGCAATTTTCTTCTTTCGGGACATTGGAGCAGTCATAATATCATAACATCATAAATATTAAGATTACAGGCAACTTTTAACAACTTTAGTACTCCATGAACTTTTACATAGTAACCATTTTCTTCATCAAAGCGTTACAAGTACTGTTATTAAATCTTGGGGTAGTCTAAAAACATTAGCATGTAATGTAACAAACGGGGAGGAGAGACCCATGTCCCCATTAGTGGCTATACATGGAGGCACCGTTACTAACACCAAGAAATAATTTACCGGCTCTATTTTGGATTAGATTAACGTTTTATCCTCATATACCAGAGCCATAGAACATTACCGGCTCAACAAGACTTTCATACAGTTTCATAAAAAACATCATAAGACATACACCCAACAGAATAAGACAAAGCATGGCTGGCAGAATTGTACAACTCTTTCATAGTTTCACATATCTAGATGCTCGTCAACCCGTAGTCCCAGATAACGATATGATTCTACATAGACCAGTGTTTGCCCAGCGTAGAGGAATCTGTTTAATCTGGTTAATTTGATTGTTGGAATATTATCTATGCATTATCCTGTCTAAAAATCTAGATATATTTACAATATCATGTATGCATTTTTGAATCATTGTATTCCGGAGTGGTCTTCATATAAACTTCTTGACCAATCGGCTTCATGTACATTTTCAGAAAAACAGAACATAACATGGGAATACCGTTCGAATTGAGCCTCGCTCAATTTCCCTGTGCGCTGGGATTTTTTATTTATTTTTTTTAAATGAAAATTTTACAGGGACTAGCTGTGCTACCACACATGTTAAACCATTTTTACAGTTTTGTCTAATTTTAGCGATAATGAAAACTGAGTAGAGATAAGATATATTGATGAACAATGTCTTTATTACAGTTAGGAGCGACGCTTAGGTGTATGTTGTAACACCATTATCAAGCAAGTGATGTTGTTTATCCACAGATCTTATCCTCTCTCAATACTCCAACTTCTAAATTCCTCGCAAAGAAGATAATGATACTTGTTTTGAATCTTGCCATCGTACAAAATATTCTTCGCACAGTATTCAAGAAACAATGTAATATTAATATCATACTACGCCATCAATATATGTTGTGCAATATTTGAGAGGTTGGCGCCTGTCGGGACGGTGTGAGATGCTAAAACTGTTCTTGTATAGTCTAGTATCCTTTGGCTAGTGACAGCTACCACTGTTTATTCCCATTCAAGTTGCTAACGGTGTTTCATCTAAACAGTATTATGGGAACGGAAATTAAAACATTACTTCATTCGTTATGCTACCATTTTTGAATATATGTCCATGAGATTAATCTGTTCATTTTTCCGTATTTTTATTACGGAACTTATAGCTTTGTGTGGCACAAACGATCAAATAGTAAGATGACTACAATTAAAGGGCATTAATAACGAGAGGCTGTTCACATATATGTACATCATATATGTATCACGCGAATCATTTCTGATTTTACTCGACGTAAGAGCTAGAAACGTTACCTACTTCCGGCGCAGCGGTTCTAGATGTTGGCGCTATCTAGATTGGGTCCCTGACACATGCAGCTCTATTTGATGGGTGTATTGTACTTAATAAGCTGAACTTTTATAAATCTATTTTTTGCAAATATATACTGGTCACTCCAACTAATCATTGTTACTAAAATATATAGGATTGTTGTCTATAACTTGTCCATTCGTATGTCTGTTTTACGTCTGTTCTACTAATTATTGACACTAAGAAACTCGTACAATTTTTTAAATCATTACTAAACGTGTTGTACTTGTCTACATTTGAATTGAAAAGTGGGAGAAAAGTTGCTTACTGTATTTTGCCGCCTTTGATGGTTCTGATGATCAAGATGACAACGTCAAAATCTAAGTGTTCAGGAGTCGATGAGGATTCAGGAGTTTTTGAATTGATGCAGAATCAAGGTTGGGGGTTATTATAGGCCTAATAGTGCACCACGTGATTTATGTCCAGGCCCCCGTGACATGCAGTTGTCATGTGACATGTAATTAACTAATTGAATTGCAAAAACAATTCCGACAGCAAATAACCGCATCCACAACAACAATGCGTGGATGCAAAGAAAGAAACCATTTTAAACCCCTTTCTGTATATTTGTATTTGTATTCCTTTCTGAAACTATCATTCTACAAACAGTTGTGTTCACCGCCCATTGTGATACTTCTACTTAAGAAAATAAAAAAGGATGTTTATTTAGTCATTTGACATGCGTTCATTGTAAACAAGGATTAGTGTGAAAGGATTACTAAGTTTGTCATCCAGTATAATGCACTTCCTCGATTAGCATAATTAGAACAGAGTTTGTAATTAGTTATATCCTGACTCCAGTTAACCAAGGCAGCTACATCAGTTGTGATTTATGAATTTGTGGAATCTTAATGAAAATAACGACCGCCTGTCACAAAAATGCAAACGAACATTGAACACGCACAGTTGCAGATTTTCCTTTCGTACATTTGAGGGTGAACGTGAATGAAGCCGTGCAAGATGCTTTACAGCGATTTGTCTTCAGAACACATATTGAGCTCAGGTAAGTTTATTAATGATGATATTTTCATCCATTCATAGATATGGAGATCATGAGCGCTGACACTATATGTATTCGCAATAGAACATTTGGAAGACTAGACACAAATTGAGTCACAATATGACAACATCAAATCAAAGAATTTGTTTAATGCAACAGATTTAAGGCATTGAAATTGTACATTATTATAAAATACATGAGTGTCGCTACGTCTCATGTCAAATACATCAATGAATTCTTTATAAAAAAATTAATTTAATATTACTATGAATTTATAGCTAAAATTATGGAGTCTTGCATGTCGAGCCAACAAACTATAGTACATATTATTCACCTTGGAATTTCTGTTTACTGTGCTTGCCGTGGGGTCAACCCTATTCCCAAAATGGACAGTTCCAAATACTACTGCATAAAATATTAATGCCAATTTAGGGAGAAAATTACCAAATGAATGAATGCAAGTAAAACTTAATCCAGGGAAAAAGAAAACTGTTCAATATCACGTCAAAGTGTGCCCAAGTGCAAAGCCTAATCTTAAAATGAAAGGACTTTGGTATTAATATTTCAGTCAGATTATGATATTGGCGAGTTAACGAGGTAAGCCCAATGATTAATTGTCTTAAATACCTTTCTGGTGTCCACCGCCGTGAACCATACTCAATCACTCAGATAAATAACCCCTTTTACATAAGTCATGAACAAGCATATATATGTTGCCAATATTTTGCTCCCATGTTTTGGATAATTGTACCAAAGAAAAAGAATTAATCCTAGAATGTCTACACATTAATTCATTACGGACGCTGAAATAATGCCGATGAGACGTTAATTTTTACCTCGCCCACTCACTGATTACGGACTATTTGTGGGTCAATAAGAGGTACAAGCCACGTGAAAATGTAGAGTGAGACCAACGTAGCCATTACAACTTTTTACAAGATGGAAAACATCTTTGCTGTTAGTGATTACATATAAAGAAATCTAACCAATTCACAGGCTACACGTTGTAGAACTGAATGCAAGTCATTCCTACCTGATACCATTAATAATTGGAATAGTCACCGGAAAAAGAGGATTATTAAACTTAGACAATGTTATATTCAGTTAAGCCATGATACCAGATTTTGTCACTTTAAACTTCCATCGGCTTAAAAAACACATCTCAGATAACACATCATGCATGCTCTTGTGGCTGTCACAATGGTACACTGCATTAATTTTTACACATGCCCCAACTACAATATATTTAGAAACGATTCTATTCTAAAGGTTAAGTGAGTTTCTAATCAGTGGTTTATTGGAAACAATTTGAACAGTGCCTAATTTAGCTATTTTGAAATCGGCCATGTACATCCGACGTTCGGGTGGATTTGCACATATATAATAACTAGTAGTAAGACTTAATACATACTTTGAGACACGTATTAGGTATTAAAGAGTTAAATAACTTTTCTTAGGAAACCCCTTTCCATCAACCGCACTGTTGACCTATCTTTTTTGTTCTGTTTTGATGTATTGATGTATTATTTAATACAATATGTATATCTCCCCTCATCCCAATGTTAATAAAAGGAAGCTTGGTGGGGACTTTTGGGATATAAGAAATGAATACAGACTGCCATATTGTCTGAATGTCTTAACAATCACCGGGTGTGACCACGTAGACAGGATATCATTCGGGTTTCTCATAATTATACTCCATGAGCATGCTTGGTATTGTAGCTTGGGGATATTAAATGTAAGTTTGTTATCAGAGGAGATTGATAGTGAACTTTTAGTACCAGTTAGATATGATATCTATATGACTTCTTTCTGTTTGACAAAGGATTAAGGGTATATGTGTGGGTAATCCTTCCACGCTGATGAAAGAAAGTCACTCTACTAGACCATGTAATCTACGTCAAATAAGATCAGAACACATGCATTATTACAACGTACTCAGGATACCAATAACAACGAAATGTACAAATTAACAAACATGATCAATATTATTATTACATGTTAATGCCATGTATGTAAATATAGCTATATAAACATATGTTTAATTTTTCAGCTTGTGTGAAGTCGTCCATAAATACAAGAAAACGTATATTTTCCCAAATTTATATTACCCTCAAAAGGGCAATTATATTCATGTTACATTTTTTCAGTCTCTTTTTTAATTCGAATGACGTAACATTTATGTTACTTTGATTTTATTAGACCCATGTTGTTGTTACAGACCCAGGCATTGACTAGATTCATTACATGTCATAAAAGTGCCGGGACATAATATGGTGGCAATACATTCGCTAATTAACACCTGTCACAAAGGGACGGGCAATTTGGGTTTGTCCTCAGGGAATGTGTTATGCAATTTGTGTATTCACGAAATAACATTCAACAAATTATGTACATGCTCCTGTGATGTAGGATTGATGCATTCGTACTTTTTATAAATAAATGAATTGCATTTTTTTTCTTAACCGTGTGCGAAATACGCATAATGTCGGAAAGCGCAAGTTAAATACTGACTTCATCCCAAAATAAATCACAAACCCTCTCTTATAATTTGTATATTATTCTATATTTTAATTATGTAAATCACGTTCCTGTCACTTATAAAGTAGAATACGTTAGTCACTCAACCAATTCCATTATTATTTTCCCAAAGATCAAAGATTAAAGCAGTTATCAAGATTTATTTTCCATATCTTTAAAAATACTTAATCTTTACATTGAAACTGCCATCATGATGTATTATTATTATTATTATTTTTATTATTTTTACTATTATTATTGATGTACATATGGTTTGCACCCAACCATGCGCGTGCCAAATTATACAGCGTCAAGCTTTTAGAGCGCCAACTAAGTTTTCCAAAGTAGAAATTAAGCCAAATGAATATATATCAAGTTTCCCTTTGCTAGAACATATGCTTGCTGTTGTGTTTTTTCAAGGTAATCTTCGTTCTCGCATTGATAACAATATTAAAAGAACAAGTATTATAAAATATAATACGGGAATATATTACACACGTTATTTACGCATCCGGTTGCTCATAATACAATTTTCCCCAAGGACTACCGTTTTACAAAACGCGATTTTCCGCGTTTCCGCCGAGATTTCACATTATAACAATGTATATCTACAATGAAACCGACAGCTCAGAACAAACCAAATTCAACACTTTTAAGTAGTGATAAAATAGTTTTCATCCTCTGTGCAATCCACTCTGTTGGCATAAGTGCACAAGAGCATGTTACAAAACACATCGCGGCCTCCCCGTAAAACAAATCCAAGCTCAAACACTTTCAATACAGAAGTTACCGCCAAAGCAATCGCCCCCGACAGCTAATCCCCTCTGTGCATTTGTCTACTCACATACCAAGCACCGCGCCAGGAAAAGTACCAGACGCCTCAACCGCCCACCCGTCAATATCATTGCAAGGACAGTATGTACTCCTGCTAACAGTGTGGAGTACTAATTAAACCTTCCAGTGATGTTACCCGCCAATAAATCAGTTTTTTGTAACTTGCTGATACTATTTTGCACATACAAAACATTTATAGAGCAATACATAGCAATTATCCTCCTTTACCAACATATACAAAGAAACACAGCGCTCAACTTAAAACACTTCAATTTGCACATATATCATAATTATACACAAATACATAATAATTATCTCCCTTTACCAATATATACAAACTAAACAAATTTGGATACACCATATATACAAATTTGTATATTTTGTATATGTCATATATACAAACTTGTATATTTTGTATATATCATCTTTCCAATCTTGTATATCCTTTGGAAATATCATCTTTCCAAAGGATATACAAGCTTGTATATATGGATTTTTTTTGCAGTGTCTGTCTTGAGGGTGTCTTCGTGAAAATGAAGTGCCACTCAATATAATCTTGGCTATCAATGTCTCGAGATGTCATGGAACCCTTCTGCATCCAAGGTCTTTTCCGACAGTGAAGTGTCACTGAATGTATTCATATCAATCTATGCCTCGAAATGTCCTATGGAATTCTTCTGCCTCCAGGGTGTCTTTGTGACAGTGAAGTGTCACTGAACGTATCCTCGGCAATGAATGAAACTCTTTTGTCTCAAGGGTGTCTTCGTGACAATGAAGTGCCACTCTACATAATCTTGGCAATTAATGCCTCGAGATATCATAGAATTCTTCTGCATCCAAGGTGTCTTCGTGACAGTGAAGTGTCACTGAATGTATTCTGAGCAATCAATGAGTCGAAATATCCTCTTCAAACTCTTCTGTCTCAAGGGTGTCTTCGTGACAATGAAGTGCCACTCAATATAATCTTTCTAATCAATGCGTCGAGTTGTCATGGAACTCTTCTGCATCCAAGGTGTCTTCGTGACAGTGAAGTGTCACTGAACGTATCCTCAACAATGAATGAATAGAAATATCCTCTTCAGACTCTTCTGTCTCAAGGGTGTCTTCGTGACAATGAAGTGCCACTCAATATAATCCTTGTAATCAATGCGTCGAGTTGTCATGGAAGTCTTCTGCACCCAAGGTGTCTTCGTGACAAAGAAGTAACATTTAATGTATTCATAGCAATCAATGCCTCAAACTGTCCTCGTGGAATTCTTCTGCCTCCAGGGTGTCTTTGTGACAGTGAAGTGTCACCGAACGTATCCTCAACAATGAATGAATCTCTTTTGTCTGATGGGTGTCTTCGTGACAATGAAGTGCCACTCAATATACTCTCTGTAATCAATGCGTCGAGATGTCATGGAACTCTTCTGCATCCAAGGTTTCTTCGTGAGAGTGAAGTGTCACTGAACGTATCCTCAGCAATGAATGAATAGAAATATCCTCTTCAGGCTCTTCTGTCTTGAGGGTGTCTTCGTGAAAATGAAGTGCCACTCAATATAATCTTGGCTATCAATGTCTCGAGATGTCATGGAACCCTTCTGCATCCAAGGTCTTTTCGTGACAGTGAAGTGTCACTGAATGTATTCATATCAATCTATGCCTCGAAATGTCCTGATGGAATTCTTCTGCTTCCAGGATGTCTTTGTGACAGTGAAGTGTCACTGAACGTATCCTCAGCAATGATTGAATAGAAATATCTTCTTGAAACTCTTCTGTCTCAAGGGTGTCTTCGTGACAATGAAGTGCCACTCAATATAATCTTGTCAATCAATGTCTCGAGACGTCATGGAACTCTCCTGCATCCAAGGTGTCTTCGTGACATTGAAGTGTCACTGAACGTATTCTGAGCAATCAATGAGTCGAAATATCCTCTTCAAACTCTTCTGTCTCAAGAGTGTCTTCGTGACAGTGAAGTGTCACTGAACGTATTCTGAGCAATCAATGAGTCGAAATATCCTCTTCAAACTCTTCTGTCTCAAGAGTGTCTTCGTGACAATGAAGTGCCACTCAAACTAATCTTGGCAATTATTGACTCAAGATGTCATAGAATTCTTCTGCATCCAAGGTCTTTCCGTGACAGTGAAGTGTCACTGAATGTATTCATAGCAATCTATGCCTCGAAATGTCCCATGGAATTCTTCTGCCTCCAGGGTGTCTTTGTGACAGTGAAGTGTCACTGAACGTATCCTCAGCAATATATTAAACTCTTTTATCTCAAGGGTGTCTTCGTGAAAATGAAGTGACACTCAATATAATCTTGGCAATTAATCCCTCGAGATGTCATAGAATTCTCTGTATCCAAGGTGTCTTCGTGACAGTGAAGTGTCACTGAACGTATTCGGAACAATCAATGAGTCGAAATATCCTCTTCAAACTCTTCTGTCTTGAGGATGTCTTCCTGAAAATGAAGTGCCACTCAATATAATCTTGGCTATCAATGTCTCGAGATGTCATGGAATCCTTCTGCATCCAAGGTCTTTTCGTGACAGTGAAGTGTCATTTAATGTATTCATAGCAATCAATGCCTCAAACTGTCCTCATGGAATTCTTCTGCCTCCAGGGTGTCTTTGTGACAGTGAAGTGTCCCTGAACGTATCCTCAGCAATGAATGAAACTCTTTTGTCTGATGGGTGTCTTCGTGACAGTGAAGTGCCACTCAATATAATCTTGGCAATTAATGCCTCGAGATGTCATAGAATTCTTCTGCATCCAAGGTGTCTTCGTGACAGTGAAGTGTCACTGAACGTATCCTCAGCAATGAATGAATAGAAATATCCCCTTTAAACTCTTCTGTCTCCAGGGTGTCTTCGTGACAATGAAGTGCCACTCAATATAATCTTGGCAACTAATGCGTCGAGTTGTCATGGAATTCTTCTCCACCCAAGGTGTCTTCGTGACAGTTAAGTGTCACTGAATGTATTCATAGCAATCTATGCCTCGAAATATCCTCATGGAATTCTTCTGCATCGAAGGTGTCTTTGTGACAGTGAAGTTTCACTGAACGTATCCTCAGCAATGAATGAATAGAAATATCCTCTTCAAACTCTTCTGTCTCAAGGGTGTTATTCGTGACAATGAAGTGCCACTCAATATAATCTTGTCAATCAATGTCTCGAGACGTCATGGAACTCTCCTGCATCCAAGGTGTCTTCGTGACAGTGAAGTGTCACTGAACGTATTCTGAGCAATCAATGAGTCGAAATATCCTCTTCAAACTCTTCTGTCTCAAGAGTGTCTTCGTGACAATGAAGTGCCACTCAAAATAATCTTGGCAATTATTGACTCAAGATGTCATAGAATTCTTCTGCATCCAAGGTCTTTCCGTGACAGTGAAGTGTCACTGAATGTATTCATAGCAATCTATGCCTCGAAATGTCCCATGGAATTCTTCTGCCTCCAGGGTGTCTTTGTGACAGTGAAGCGTCACTGAACGTATCCTCAGCAATATATGAAACTCTTTTATCTCAAGGGTGTCTTCATTACGATGAAGTGACACTCAATATAATCTGGGCAATTAATCCCTCGAGATGTCATAGAATTCTCTGTATCCAAGATGTCTTCGTGACAGTGAAGTGTCACTGAATGTATTCGGAACAATCAATGAGTCGAAATATCCTCTTCAAACTCTTCTGTCTTGAGGGTGTCTTCGTGAAAATGAAGTGCCACTCAATATAATCTTGGCTATCAATGTCTCGAGATGTCATGGAACCCTTCTGCATCCAAGGTCTTTTCGTGACAGTGAAGTGTCACTGAATGTATTCATATCAATCTATGCCTCGAAATGTCCTATGGAATTCTTCTGCCTCCAGGGTGTCTTTGTGACAGAGAAGTGTCACTGAACGTATCCTCAGCAATGAATGAATAGAAATATCCTCTTCAAACTCTTCTGTCTCAAGGGTGTTATTCGTGACAATGAAGTGCCACTCAATATAATCTTTCTAATCAATGCGTCGAGTTGTCATGGAACTCTTCTCCACCCAAGGTGTCTTCGTGACAGTGAAGTGTCACTGAATATATTCATAGCAATTTTAATGTACAAGCCTTTTGTACATTTCGGTCAGTAGACAGTGAGATGAATCATATTGTATATGTTGTATGTGATACAGCATACCGTAAAGATATACGTTATTGCTACATGAATTAACGTATATCACCACTGATCTTACTGACTGTTTGTTAAATGTGCAAAAACAAAATGGGAACACGTTCTAAATCACCGGTTTCGATTTGGCAACGTGATAGTTCGTGTGACGTCACCTATATTCGTGAGTCTGTTCCACGAAACTACTTCTTGTAGCATAATGGCTTAAATCAGCCTTTCCGTGACAGTGAAGTGTCACTGAATATATTCATAGCAATCAATGCCTCGAAATGTCCTCATGGAATTCCTCTGCCTCCAGGGTGTCTTTGGGACAGTGAAGTGTCACTGAACGTATTCTGAGCAATCAATGAGTCGAAGTATCCTCTTCAAACTCTTCTGTCTCAAGAGTGTCTTCGTGACAATGAAGTGCCACTCAAAATAATCTTGGCAATTATTGACTCAAGATGTCATAGAATTCTTCTGCATCCAAGGTGTCTCCGTGACAGTGAAGTGTCACTGAATGTATTCATAGCAATCTATGCCTCGAAATGTCCCATGGAATTCTTCTGCCTCCAGGGTGTCTTTGTGACAGTGAAGCGTCACTGAACGTATCCTCAGCAATATATGAAACTCTTTTATCTCAAGGGTGTCTTCATTACGATGAAGTGACACTCAATATAATCTGGGCAATTAATCCCTCGAGATGTCATAGAATTCTCATTCACTGAATGTATTCGGAACAATCAATGAGTCGAAATATCCTCTTCAAACTCTTCTGTCTTAAGGGTGTCTTCGTGAAAATGAAGTGCCACTCAATATAATCTTGGCTATCAATATCTCGAGATGTCATGGAACCCTTCTGCATCCAAGGTCCTTTCGTGACAGTAAAGTGTCACTGAATGTATTCATATCAATCTATGCCTCGAAATGTCCTATGGAATTCGTCTGCCTCCAGGGTGTCTTTGTGACAAAGAAGTAACATTTAATGTATTCATAGCAATCAATGCCTCAAACTGTCCTCGTGGAATTCTTCTGCCTCCAGGGTGTCTTTGTGACAGTGAAGTGTCACCGAACGTATCCTCAACAATGAATGAATCTCTTTTGTCTGATGGGTGTCTTCGTGACAATGAAGTGCCACTCAATATACTCTCTGTAATCAATGCGTCGAGATGTCATGGAACTCTTCTGCATCCAAGGTTTCTTCGTGAGAGTGAAGTGTCACTGAACGTATCCTCAGCAATGAATGAATAGAAATATCCTCTTCAGGCTCTTCTGTCTTGAGGGTGTCTTCGTGAAAATGAAGTGCCACTCAATATAATCTTGGCTATCAATGTCTCGAGATGTCATGGAACCCTTCTGCATCCAAGGTCTTTTCGTGACAGTGAAGTGTCACTGAATGTATTCATATCAATCTATGCCTCGAAATGTCCTATGGAATTCTTCTGCCTCCAGGGTGTCTTTGTGACAGTGAAGTGTCACTGAACGTATCCTCAGCAATGATTGAATAGAAATATCTTCTTCAAACTCTTCTGTCTCAAGGGTGTCTTCGTGACAATGAAGTGCCACTCAATGTAATCTTGGCGATTAGTGCCTCGAGATGTCATCGAATTCTTCTGCATCCAGGGTGTCTTCGTGACAGTGAAGTGTCAATGAATATCTTCTGAGCAATTAATGCTTCGAAATGTCCTCTTGAAACGTTTATGCTTCCAGGGTGTCTTCGTGACATTGAAGTGTCACTGAATATCTTCTTAGCAGTCAATGCCTCGAAATATTCTCTAATAAATCTTCTGCCTTCAGGATGTCTTCGTGACAATCCTAATGAAACTTTTCTGATTCTAGTGTGTCTTTGTGACAGTGAAGTGTCACTGAACGTATCCTCAGCAATGAATGCATAGAAATATCCCCTTCAAACTCTTCTGTCTCTAGGATATCTTCGTTACAATGAAGTGCCACTCAATATAATCTTTGTAATCAATGCGTCGAGTTGTCATGGAACTCTTCTGCATCCAAGGTGTCTTTGTGACAGTGAAGTGTCACTGAACGTATCCTCGGCAATAAATGAATAGAAATATCCTCTTCAAACTCTTCTGTCTCTGGGGCGTCTTCGTGACAATGAAGTGCGACTCAATATAATCTTTGTGATCAATGCGTCGAGTTGTCATGGAACTCTTCTGCATCCAAGGTGTCTTTGTGACAGTGAAGTGTCACTAAAACGTATCCTCGGCAATAAATGAATAGAAATATCCTCTTCAAACTCTTCTGTCTCAAGGGCGTCTTCGTGACAATGAAGTGCCACTCAATATAATCTTTGTAATCAATGCGTCGAGTTGTCATGAAAATCTTCTGCATCCAAGGTGTCTTCGTGACAGTGAAGTGTCCCTGAATGTATCCTTAGCAATGAAGGAATAAAATGTCCTCTGCAAACTCTTCTGTCTTAAGGGTGTCTTCGTGAAAATGAAGTGCGACTCAATATAATCTTTGTAATCAATGCGTCGAGTTGTCATGGAAATCTTCTGCATCCAAGGTGTCTTCGTGACAGTGAAGTGTCACTGAATGTATTCATAGCAATCAATGCCTCGAAATGACCTCTTCAAACTCTTCTGTATCAAGGGTGTCTTTGTGACAATGAAGTGCCACTCAATTTAATCTTGGCAATTAATGCCTTGAGATGTCATAAAATGCTTCTGTATCCAAGGTGTATTCGTGACGGTAAATTCACTGATTGTATTCTGAGCAATCAATGAGTCGAAATATCCTCTTCAAACTCTTCTGTCTCAAGGGTGTCTTCGTAAAAATGAGGTGCCACTCAATATAATCTTGGCAATCTATGCCTCGAAATGTCCTATGGAATTCTTCTGCCTCCAGGGTGTCTTTGTGATAGTGAAGTGTCACTGAACGTATCCTCAGCAATGATTGAATAGAAATATCTTCTTCAAACTCTTCCGTCTCAAGGGTGTCTTCGTGAAAATGAAGTGCCTCTCAATATAATCTTGGCAGTCAGTGTCTCGAGATGTCATCGAACTCTTCTGCATCCAAGGTGTCTTCGTGACAGTGAAGTGTCACTGAATGTATTCTGAGTAATTAATGATTCGAAATATCCTCTTCAAACTCTTCTGTCTCAAGGGTGTCTTCGTGCCAATGAAGTGTCACTCAATATTATCTTGGCAATCAGTGCCTCGAGATTTCATGGATTTCTTCTGCATTGAAGGTGTCTTCGTGACAGTGAAGTGTCACTGAATGTATTCTCAGGAATCAATGAGTCGAAATATCCTCTTCAAACACTTCTGTCTCAAGGGTGTGTCCGTGACAATGAAATGCCACTCAATATAATGTTGGAGATCAATGCCTTGAGATGTCATGGAACTCTTCTGCATCCAAGGTGTTTTCGTGACTGTGAAGTGTCACTGAATGTATTCATAGCAATCTATGCCTCGAAATTTCCTCATGGAACTCTTCTGCCTCGAGGGTGTCTTTGTGACAGTGAAGTTTATTTATAATCTGAACTTATTCACATATTAACAAAACGATTTCACAGCAGCATAATGCAGATTATGTAAAATAATCAAACTATTTGTAATTTTATGACCCCTTGCTGAAATCGGAAGCACAAACAGCATCGTACATATCGAAGTCTAAGTTTTGAAATAGTCATGGATTCTACGCTCGATGATTTTCGAATTATTTTCTGAAACAGGGCGGCGGGAAGAGATATATGACATATTGATGTGACATAATTGTAGCCAAATAATGGTGTTATTGGTCTATCATTGCAAGTAGGACAATTAAGAATGTCTTTACAAACTTTTCCTGAGAATCTCCCGTTCTCAAAACGGTTGGGTTGGTGAGTGAGTATGGTTTTACGCCGCTTTATTCAATATTCAAGCAATATCACGGTGGAGAACACCAGAAATTGGCTTCATACATTGTACCCATGTCGGGAATCTACCCCGGGTCTTCGGCGTGACGAGCGAACGCTTTAACCACTTTGCTATCCGACAGCCCCTCTCAGAACGGATGAAACAAGATACACGTGATGTTTGTGATGTACCGTAAAAATATTTTCTACCCAAAATGCTACGTGATTTTGTACCCATGAATATATAACGATCGATCTATATAATCATATTTCTTTATACATGTATATTACAAACAATAGAAAATGAGCAGAACATGTAAAAAAACACATTATGAGTTTCATGATATGACTCTATGATTATGACTGACTGTGATCCTTGAGTGAGGGCATTCCAATTGGCAAAACTCAAACTGAGTGTTTGGTTCTGATAGGACAGTGAGATTGATTAAACCTTAGTTGATTGTAATGTTATGATAGGAAAATGATTGTAAATTAACAAGTATAATACTAATATTTACGTATATCTTTGAAACTAATGCAAACTTATTCTTGGTATACAATCAACAGAAATGATGGGTACAAAATCACTACATTTCAACCGGATTTCGTGGAGTGATGGGATAGTAAAAAGGAGATATATCGCCTGTAGGTTTCCTTTTCACATTTTAAAACAAGAATATTCCATGTCTGTGCTACCTTTTACTTGAGAGCTGCAACATGGATTCTTTCAAAATGTTTTGAATGTGTTTTTTTTTTAATTCAACATTGTGCGACCTTTAACGCGAGAACTGCTACATGGGTTCTCTTCAAACCTAAGGAACACTTTTTTATATTAATTTCGAGAGATGCAGTGCAAAGTTTGATTTTGATATGTGTATTTTATGAAACAATAAAATATTTTTACATGTTTTGAACTGAGAATGTTTTTGTTTTTTTAATTCAACATTGTGCGACCTTTAACTTTAGAACTACTTCGTGGATTCTTTCCAAATTTGAAGAACCCTTTCTATACAAATAGGAGTGGTGTGGTGCAAAGGTTGAATTTGATATGTGTATTTTATGAAACAATATGATTTTGTACATGTTTTGAACATAGAATGTTTTTAACTTTGCAAAATGAATCGGTTGAGGTTACCCTTGTTCATTTTAGTGTTAAAAGCTTTTATCTCAATGTATGATCCAAGAGCATCATGGTGTTACTGTCAATGCCACCTTCCCAGTTTTAGCAGTTTTTAACAGTTTAATGACTTGGACCGGACGTAGCACTGCTGAGACTGCAACTATTTATATGTCAAAAATATGTCCCTTACCTTGTAATTTAATAATATTTGTGTCATTGTTTTATTCAGTTACCAAGGCAAAAGGAGTGACCATGGATAAGGTTGAAGATCATCCCTGTGATAAGTTCGTCTGATGCTTCATTTGAGGACTAAAAAGGCTCCTCAGCCACCCAGCCCAAGTTCTGACTTGTCATTTAACAAATAAATAAAGGTCACCTAAACCAGAATTCTATTGTCATTTTGTTGCTGTCATTATATTTTTAATGGATCAAAGCAATCAATCATAGGACATCCGATGCATGGACTGTTTTGCCTGTCTCAGTGTTGCTCTCAATGCTTAATGTATGGGGTATGGCCAAGAAAAAATTAAATGTTTCAATTTGTGCCGGGCTTATTGTCTGATGGTTTTTAATTTGCAAACTCGTGGGAAAATCATATGTCTTTTAATAGAGTTGAAACATTTGTGAACATTTTGCACATAGTCTTGAAAGTTCTTTTGGAAAGTAAATATTATATCGCGAAATTGTGCATGTTATTAAAAACATTTTGAATTTTGTATTGGCCGTATTTGAAACTATGTATGCCGAGGTACCCTGTCAGAAGACAGCACATTTCATTAACATGCTCTTCCTCGTGTAGAGTTCAGAGCAAATTCAGCTCGCAGAATTTACTGCTTGTTACCTGATATTTTAACTAGATTGGTACAAACATTTCAAGCTGCCTGGGAGGTATTGAGGAATAAAACAGGCGTAATCTAACGTTGGGCCAACGCTGTCTATCAACGTTGGGCCAACGTTGTTTTGACGGAGGGCACAACGTCTGACTTCTTTCTGGGATGTGTTATGTATCCTGTGCTCTGTGTCATGTAATGTTTTCTTTTGGTGATATGTGATGTGATTATTTGTATATGCGTGATGTGCCATGTGACATATGTGTCATGTATGCTGTGATATGTGTCATGGAATGTTTTTGTTTTTTGGGGGTTTTTTTACATGCAATGTGATTAATGTTATCTGTGTGATGTGCCATGGACCATATGTGTCATGTATCCAGTGATCTGTGTCATGTAATGTTTTTGTTGGTGATATGTGATGTGTTTTTTTGTATATGCGTGATTTGCCATCTGACATGTGTCATGTATCCTGTGATATGCGTCATGGAATTTTTATTTATTTTGCTAAGGAATGTGATTAATTTTATATGTGTGATGTGTGGTGTGCCATGTACCATATGTGTCATGTATCCAGTGATCTGTTTCATGTAATGTTTTTGTTTGTGATATGCGATGTGATTGATTTTATATGTGTGATGTGCCATGTACCATATGTGTCATGTATCCAGTCATCTGTGTCATGTAACGTATTTTCGTGATATGGGATTAATTGTACATTTATGATGTGCCATGTGTCGTATGTGTCATGTATCCTGTGATCTGTGTCATAGAATGTTTTGTATGCGATATGTGATGATAATAAGTGTTAATGTGTGATGTGCCCTGCAATAATATATACAAACATCTTTAATAATACAAATTTAGATGTTTCTTATTTAATGATATCATCAATCTAAAAGGGCAGGTTGATAAAGCCATACCAAGGATATCCGTCTGTCCGTCCTTCAAATGACATTTTTTTGGTGAGTGCAGTGGAAAGGTTGATTTTGATATGTATATTTTATGAAACGATATGATTTTAGTACATGTTTTGAACTTAGAATGTGTTTTTTAATTCAAAATTGTGCGACCTTTAACTTGAGAACTACTACATGGATTCTTTCCATATTTGAGGAATACTGTCTATACAAATAGGAGAGGTGCATAGCAAAGGTTGATTTTCATATGTGTATTTTATGAAACAATATGATTTTTTACTTGTTTTGAACTTAAAATGTGTTTTTTAATTCAATACTGTGCGACCTTTAATTTGAGATATTAATTGGAGAGATGTAGTGCAAAATTTTGATATGTTTATTATATGAAACAATATGAAATTGTATACATGTTTTGAACATAGAATGTTATTTTTAATTCTATGTTTGTGCTACCTTTTACTTGAGAGCTCCAACATTGATTCTTTCCAAATGTGAGAGACACTTTCTATACTAATAGAGGAGGTGCGGTCCAAATGTTGATTTTGATATGTGTATTTTATGACACAATCTACTTTTTTGCATGTTTTGAGCATATAATGCTTTTTTTAATTCAACGTTTTGCGTTCTTTAACTTGAGAACTACTACATGGATTCTTTCCAAATTCGAGGTACAGTTTCTATAAAAATGGGAGTGGTGCATTGCAAATGTTGATTTTGATATGTATATTTTATGAAACAATATGATTTTGTACATGTTTTGGACTTTGAATGGGTTTTTAATTCAACATTGTGCGACCTTTAACTTGAGATATCAGTTGGAGAGATGGATATGTTTATTTTATGAAACAATATGAAATTCTTGCATGTTTTGAACATAGAATGTTTTTTTAATTATTCTATGTTTGTGCTACCTTTTACTTGAGAACTGCTGCATGGATTCTTTCCAAATGGGAGAAACACTTTCTATACAAATATGAGAGGTGCAGTGCAAATGTTGATTTTGATATGTGTATTTTCGGAACAAATATTATTTGTTTCATGTTTTAAACTTTGCAAAATGAATGAGTCGAGGGTACCCTTGTTCATTTTAGAGTTAAAAGCTTTTCTGCCAATGTATGATCCAAGAGCATCATGGTATTATTGTCCATGCCACCTTCCCAGTTTTAGCAGTTTTTAACAGTCTAATGATTAGACGGGTGGAGGTAGCACTGCTGAGACTTTTTCAGACATCAAATTATTATTTGGGGGAAGGCAACATTTTTTATGTCAAAATATGTCCCTTACCCTGTAATTTTATAATATTTGTGTCATTGTTTTATTCAGTTACCAAGGCAAAAGCAGTGACCATGGATAAGGTTGAAGATCATCCCTGTGATAAGTTCGTCTGATTCTTCATTTGAGGACTGAAAAGGCTCCTCAACCACCCAGCCCAAGTTCTGACTTGTCATTTAACAAATAAATAAAGGTCACCTAAACCAGAATTCTATTGTCATTTTGTTGCTGTCATCATATTTTTAATGGATCAAGGCAATCAATCATAGGACATCCGATGCATGGACTGTTTTGCCTGTCTCAGTGTTGCTCTCAATGCTGAATGTATGGGGTATGGCCAAGGAAAATTAAATGTTTCAATTTGTGCCGGGCTTATTGTCTGATGGTTTTTAATTTGCAAACTCGTGGGAAAATCATATGACTATTAATGGTGTTGAAACATTTGTGAACATTTTGCACATAGTCTTGAAAGTTCTTTTGGAAAGTAAATATTCTATCACGAAATTGTGCATGTAATTAAAAACATTTTGAATTTTGTCTTGGCCGTATTTGAAACTATGTATGCCGAGGTACCCTGCCAGAAGACAGCACATGTCATTAACATGCTCTTCCTCAGATAGAGTTCAGAGGGAATTCAGCTTGCAGAATTTACTGCTTGGTACCTGATATTTTAACTAGATTGGTACAAACATTTCAAGCTGCCTGGGAGGTATTGAGGAATAAAACAGGCGTAATCTAACGTTGGGCCAACGCTGTCTATCAACGTTAGGCCAACGTTGTTTTGACGGACGGCACAACGTCTGACTTCTTTCTGAGATGTGTCATGTACCCTGTGATCTGTGTCGTGTAATAGTTTTTGTGATATATGATGTGATTAATTGAATATTTGTGATGGGTGATGTGCCATGTACCATATGTGTCATGTATCCTGTGCTCTGTGTCATGAAATGTTTTCTTTTGGTGATATGTGAAGTGATTATTTGTATATGCGTGATGTGCCATGTGCCATGTGACATATGTGTCATGTATGTTGTGATATGTGTCATGGAATGTTTTTGTTTTTGGGGTGTGTTTTTTTCATGCAATGTGATTAATGTTATATGTGTGATGTGTGATGTGCCATGTACCATATGTGTCATGTATCCAGTGATCTGTGTCATGTAATGTTTTTGTTTGGTGATATATGATGTGATTATTTGTATATGCGTGATTTGCCATCTGATATGTGTCATGTATTCTGTGATATGTGTCATGGAATTTTTATTTATTTTGCTAAGGAATGTGATTAATTTTATATGTGTAATGTGTGATGTGCCATGTACCATATGGGTCATGTATCCAGTGATCTGTATCATGTAATGTTTTTGTTTGTGATATGCGATGTGATTGATTTTATAAGCGTGATGTGCCATGTACCATGTGACATATGTGTCATGTATGTTGTGATATGTGTCTTGGAATGTTTTTGTTTTTGGGGTGTTTTTTTTTTCATGCAATGTGATTAATGTTATATGTGTGATGTGTGATGTGCCATGTACCATATGTGTCATGTATCCAGTGATCTGTGTCATGTAATGTTTTTGTTTGGTGATATGTGATGTGATTATTTGTATATGCGTGATTTGCCATCTGATATGTGTCATGTATTCTGTGTTATGTGTCATGGAATTTTTATTTATTTTGCTAAGGAATGTGATTAATTTTATATTTGTAATGTGTGATGTGCCATGTACCATATGTGTCATGTATCCAGTGATCTGTATCATGTAATGTTTTTGTTTGTGATATGCGATGTGATTGATTTTATATGTGTGATGTGCCATGTACCATATGTGTCATGTATCCAGTCATCTGTGTCATGAACACATAATGCTTTTTTTAATTCAACATTTTGCGACCTTTAACTTGAGAACTACTACATGGATTCTTTCCAAATTCGAGGTACAGTTTCTATAAAAATTGGAGTGGTGCATTGCAAATGTTGATTTTGATATGTATATTTTATGAAACAATATGATTGTGTACATATTTTGGACTTTGAATGGGTTTTTAATTCAACATTGTGCGACCTTTAACTTGAGATATCAGTTGGAGAGATGGATATGTTTATTTTATGAAACAATATGAAATTCTTGCATTTTTTGAACATAGAATGTTTTTTTAATTATTCTATGTTTGTGCTACCTTTTACTTGAGAACTGCTGCATGGATTCTTTCCAAATGGGAGAAACACTTTCTATACAAATATGAGAGGTGCAGTGCAAATGTTGATTTTGATATGTGTATTTTCGGAACAAATATTATTTGTTTCATGTTTTAAACTTTGCAAAATGAATGAGTCGAGGGTACCCTTGTTCATTTTAGAGTTAAAAGCTTTTCTGCCAATGTATGATCCAAGAGCATCATTGTATTATTGTCCATGCCACCTTCCCAGTTTTAGCAGTTTTTAACAGTCTAATGATTAGACGGGTGGAGGTAGCACTGCTGAGACTTTTTCAGACATCAAATTATTATTTGGGGGAAGGCAACATTTTTTATGTCAAAATATGTCCCTTACCCTGTAATTTTATAATATTTGTGTCATTGTTTTATTCAGTTACCAAGGCAAAAGCAGTGACCATGGATAAGGTTGAAGATCATCCCTGTGATAAGTTCGTCTGATTCTTCATTTGAGGACTGAAAAGGCTCCTCAACCACCCAGACCAAGTTCTGACTTGTCATTTAACAAATAAATAAAGGTCACCTAAACCAGAATTTTATTGTCATTTTGTTGCTGTCATCATATTTTTAATGGATCAAGGCAATCAATCATAGGACATCCGATGCATGGACTGTTTTGCCTGTCTCAGTGTTGCTCTCAATGCTGAATGTATGGGGTATGGCCAAGGAAAATTAAATGTTTCAATTTGTGCCGGGCTTATTGTCTGATGGTTTTTAATTTGCAAACTCGTGGGAAAATCATATGACTATTAATGGTGTTGAAACATTTGTGAACATTTTGCACATAGTCTTGAAAGTTCTTTTGGAAAGTAAATATTCTATCACGAAATTGTGCATGTAATTAAAAACATTTTGAATTTTGTCTTGGCCGTATTTGAAACTATGTATGCCGAGGTACCCTGCCAGAAGACAGCACATGTCATTAACATGCTCTTCCTCAGATAGAGTTCAGAGTGAGTTCAGCTTGCAGAATTTACTGCTTGTTACCTGATATTTTAACTAGATTGGTACAAACATTTCAAGCTGCCTGGGAGGTATTGAGGAATAAAACAGGCGTAATCTAACGTTGGGCCAACGCTGTCTATCAACGTTGGGCCAACGTTGGGCCAACGTTGTTTTGACGGACGGCACAACGTCTGACTTCTTTCTCGGATGTGTTATGTATCCTGTGCTCTGTGTCATGTAATGTTTTCTTTTGGTGATATGTGATGTGATTATTTGTATATGCGTGATGTGCCATGTGACATATGTGTCATGTATGATGTGATATATGTCATGGAATGTTTTTGTTTTTGGTTTTTTTTTGTTACATGCAATGTGATTAATGTTATCTGTGTGATGTGCCATGTACCATATGTGTCATGTATCCAGTGATCTGTGTCATGTAATGTTTTTGTTGGTGATATGTGATGTGTTTTTTTGTATATGCGTGATTTGCCATCTGACATGTGTCATGTATCCTGTGATATGCGTCATGGAATTTTTATTTATTTTGCTAAGGAATGTGATTAATTTTATATGTGTGATGTGTGATGTGTGATGTGCCATGTACCATATGTGTCATGTATCCAGTGATCTGTATCATGTAATGTTTTTGTTTGTGATATGCGATGTGATTGATTTTATATGTGTGATGTGCCATGTACCATATGTGTCATGTATCCAGTCATCTGTGTCATGTAACGTATTTTCGTGATATGGCATTAATTGTACATTTATGATGTGCCATGTGCCGTATGTGTCATGTATCCTGTGATCTGTGTCATAGAATGTTTTTTATGCGATATGTGATGATAATAAGTGTTAATGTGTGATGTGCCCTGCAATAATATATACAAACATCTTTAATAATACAAATTTAGATGTTTCTTATTTAATGATATCCTCAATCTAAAAGGGCAGGTTGATAAAGTCATACCAAGGATATCCGTCTGTCCGTCCTTCAAATGACATTTTTTTGGTTACTGCAGTGGAAAGGTTGATTTTGATATGTATATTTTATGAAACGATATGATTTTGTACATGTTTTGAACTTATAATGTGTTTTTTAATTCAAAATTGTGCGACCTTTAACTTGAGAACTACTACATGGATTCTTTCCATATTTGAGGAATACTGTCTATACAAGTAGGGAACTACCACGTATCGTGTGTCAGAGGACTTTTCGTTCAAAACCAGGGAAAGAAGAAAGAAACTTGTCGGGTTCATGATAAACGCTAGAAAAAAAGGTCAAAGTGCACTTTTGAAGAATGACTATTTATTTATCAATGGTGAAAAGTTCTATTTCGATGATCAGACAGAAGACCTTATGAAAGTAACGAAGGAAAGAGATTTTGAGAAGTCACCGCCCAGTGATCTCTCATCTGACACACGTTACGAAGCCTTATAACGAGAAGGCCCTGACCCAGAAATAACTTCACCAGATGACGTCAACACGAAATGCACGTGCACTTCTCAAGCAGAGCAACCCACTTCTGTGTTGTGTTGGAATGTGAACTGTTTATACTCTAAGATAAACAATAATGACTTCCTTGACTTTGTGTGTGAGCAGAATATCATCTGTTTAACGAAACGTGGGCAAAATGTTTAGATGACTTCAAGTTTGTTTTTCCTAATTTCATTTCATTTCAGTCAGTTCGACCTAAAGAGAAGAAGGCAGGTCGATACAGTGGAGGTGTCGCGGTATATATTAGTGATAGACTTTCATCGTATATTTCAAGGATACATGACAATGGGTTGACTCTGTTTTTGTTGTATCTAATGATGTACTCATTACTGGTAGAAGGCTAATAGTGGGATGTGTGTACATGAAACCTGAAACATTGGGCTATAATGAAGGTATTGAAGTTTTAGAAAATTTTCTTGCAGTGCTCATGGACGAAATCCCGGAAAGTGACTACATCTTGTGTGGTGATTTTAATAGTAGAACTGGAACCGAATTAGATTATATTGATTTTGATGCAGTTGATCAACTACCAATGGATGATATTGTGTACGATCAGTATGACAGCCCTGCAGGGCGAAAGAACAAGGACCAAGTCGTTAACAATTATGGGAAAGATTTCTTAGACGTTTGTAAGACGTTTGGTTTATATTTACTAAATGGCAGGTTTTCTGATGAAGGGGATTATACCTATGTTGGAGCAACAGGTGTTAGCTCACCAGATTATATTTGTGTCTCAGCATCTTTTTACAAGTATGTAGAGGACTTTAAAGTTAGAAGTCGCACTGAATCGAATCGAATTAGTGCAAGAAATGTTAAATGAATTTATAACCTATGTGGAAATTGATGTTGATAAAGCCGCAGAGAAGTTACAGCACATAATACAATATTGTGGAAGGAATATGAAAGTAAAGAGGTCCAAATATATAGGCTTTAAGAAACAACCAGAATGGTTTGATGAAGAGTGTGAACACTTGAAGAGGGAAAAGTATAAACTCTTGAATACATTAAGAAAGGTGTCTTCTTCGGAAAACTATAACTTATACAAGAACATTAGAAACAAATTTAAATCTTTATGTAAACAAAAACAGACACATTTTAAGCAGAGCATTACAAAGGCATTAGTTAATGCTGCGAATGATAGCAACTGTACAACATTTTGGAGACTTGTTAAACGTTATATTACCGCACGCTCGCAGGACTCTAGCATCGCACCCGCAACTTGGGTAGAATATTTTAAGGAATTACTTAATCCAGTGTCAATAGGGGATGAGAATTTCTCAACTGAGGTCAGTGAGTTTCTTCAACATCATAATGATAGCTTATGCCCAGACTGTCAAAATCAAGATGATATTTTATCGTGTGATTTTATCGAACAAGATGTTGTAAACGCCCTTCACCATTTAAAGTGTTGAAAATCACCTGGGGATGATGGACTCCCACCAGAATTTAACAAACCTTTTGAAAATGTATTTACTCCATATCTTGTCATTTTGTTTAATGCAGTGTTGACCAGTGGACATTACCCAAAATTATGGTCAACGGGAATAATAATGCCACTGCATAAAAAAGGTAGTAAAAGTGATCCTAATAACTTTCGTGGTATATCACTTCTCAATATAATGGGTAAAATGTGTTCTTATGTTCTGAATAAAAGACTACAATGTTTCTTAGACTACCAAGGCATAATTGGTGAATACCAAGGGGGGTTTAAGAAAGATCATTCAACTATTGATAACATTTTCATTTTGCAAGCTATTATACAAAAGTATATCACTCGCAAAAAAGGAAAAGTATATTGCGCTTTTATTGATTTTCGAAAAGCATTTGATATGGTTGATAGGAGTAAGTTAATGAATATTTTATTGCAAAATGGTATTCATGGCAAGTTTTTATGTATTATCCAGAGTATGTATAATCATGTTAAAGCAACTGTAACATACGATTATTGCAAGAAAATTACTGAGTATTTTGATAGTTCATGTGGGGTAAGACAAGGTTGTACTCTTAGTCCAGTACTGTTTTCTTTGTTTATCAACGAATTAGTTATATGTTTGGAAAGTAAATTCCAGGATGGTGTTTTTATCTCAGAGGAAATGTTAAATATAATTGCCCTGCTGTTTGCCGACGATGTAATACTTGTTGCAGACAGTGTATTAAAATTACAAAAACGTCTTGATGAATTATATTTATACTCTGATAAATGGGGTATGGATATTAATACTGAAAAGAGTAAAATTATTGTGTTTAAAATGGGAGAACCCTTGTCAAAAAATGAGAAATGGTATTATAACGGTGAACGTATGAATACGGTTAACGCCTATACATATTTGGGACTTGTTTTCACTCCCAAATTAATTTGGACTAAGGCCTGTAAAACTCTATGTGAGCAAGCAAGCAAAGCACTTTGGTCAGTTAAATCGTTAATAAGACGTTACGACATTTCGGTTACGGAAGCATTCTTTATATTTGATAAAAAAATTGTTCCGATATTAATGTATGGTGCTGAGAATTGAGGATACCAAAAATGGAATACGATTGAAATTGTTCACTGCAAATTTTGTAAATGTTTACTTCACACGGGCTACAGGACTGCAAATGCAGTAGCCTATGGTGAATGTGGTAGGTATCCACTTCATACTATTTATTATGTAAAATGCATTAAATATTGGTTTAAGATTTTGCAAATGAGTCCAACCAGATACCCATACCAGTGTTATAAAATGTTATTATCCATTGCTGATAGAAAACGTCCTAACTGGGCATCAGACTTTTGCTAAGTCATTATGGTTTTGGGGATGTATGGGCTGCACAAGGCGTTGGCAATGTAGAATTATTTGTACATATGTTCAGCGAAAGAGTTAAAGATTGTTCGTTTCAAGATTGGCATGCATCTCTAGGCAGCAAGACCCTCTCATTCTATAAACTGCATAAATCTAATATCGTTTGTGAAAAATATTTATCAAATATAAAGCATTGTGAATATAGAAGGCTAATAACCAAATTTAGATGTGGACAGAATACTCTTGGTATTCAACTTATACGTAGGGGTGTTGCTAATATTGAGGAGGATGCCGTCTTATGTAAACACTGTCAGGTAATTGAGGATGATCTTCATGTTATATACAACTGTCCTCTTTATGCAAGTCGACGGGAAATGTATATCCCAAAGACAGTTAATCATAATTATTTTGTTTAGAAAGACTCTGTCAAGTATCCAACAACGATGCAATAATACATTTTGCAAAATTTCTAATGTACGTGTTCTCAACACACACACACGCACACAAAAAAAAGTATCAATTAGGTAACTCTTAGATAAATAAAATGTAAATGTATTTTGTACAATGGGTCAAATGGCCTTATACAAATAAATCTGTCTCTCTGTCTGTCTGTCTGTCAAATAGGACAGGTGCATAGCAAAGGTTGATTTTCATATGTGTATTTTATGAAACAATATGATTTTTTACTTGTTTTGAACTTAAAATGTGTTTTTTAATTCAATACTGTGCGACCTTTAATTTGAGATATTAATTGGAGAGATGTAGTGCAAAATTTTGATATGTTTATTATATGAAACAATATCAAATTGTATACATGTTTTGAGCATAGAATGTTATTTTTAATTCTATGTTTGTGCTACCTTTTACTTGAGAGCTCCAACATTGATTCTTTCCAAATGTGAGAAACACTTTCTATACTAATAGAGGAGGTGCGGTCCAAATGTTGATTTTGATATGTGTATTTTATGACACAATCTACTTTTTTGCATGTTTTGAGCACATAATGCTTTTTTTTAATTCAACGTTTTGCGTTCTTTAACTTGAGAACTACTACATGGATTCTTTCCAAATTCGAGGTACAGTTTCTATAAAAATGGGAGTGGTGTATTGAAAATGTTGATTTTGATATTTCATATTTTATGAAGCAATATGATTTTGTACATGTTTTGGACTTTGAATGGGTTTTTAATTCAACATTGTGCGACCTTTAACTTGAGATATCAGTTGGAGAGATGGATATGTTTATTTTATGAAACAATATGAAATTCTTGCATGTTTTGAACATAGAATGTTTTTTTAATTATTCTATGTTTGTGCTACCTTTTACTTGAGAACTGCTGCATGGATTCTTTCCAAATGGGAGAAACACTTTCTATACAAATATGAGAGGTGCAGTGCAAATGTTGATTTTGATATGTGTATTTTCGGAACAAATATTATTTGTTTCATGTTTTGAACTTTGCAAAATGAATGAGTCGAGGGTACCCTTGTTCATTTTAGTGTTAAAAGCTTTTCTGCCAATGTATGATCCAAGAGCATCATTGTATTATTGTCCATGCCACCTTCCCAGTTTTAGCAGTTTTTAACAGTTCAATGATTAGATGGGTGGAGGTAGCACTACTGAGACTTTTTCAGACATCAAATTATCATTTTGGGGAAGGTAACATTTTTTATGTCAAAATGTGTCCCTTACCCTGTAATTTTATAATATTTGTGTCATTGTTTTATTCAGTTACGAAGGCAAAAGCTGTGACCATTGATAAGGTTGAAGATCATCCCTTTGATAAGTTCGTCTGATTCTTCATTTGAGGACTGAAAAGGCTCCTCAACCACCCAGCCCAAGTTCTGACTTGTCATTTAACATTTAACAAATAGACTGAGGTCACCTAAACCAAAATTCTATTGTCATTTTGTTGGTGTCATCATATTTTTAATGGAGCAAGGTAATCAATCATAAGACATCCGATGCATGGACTGTTTTGCCTGTCTCAGTGTTTCTCTCAATGATGAATGCATGGGGTATGGCCAAGGAAAATTAAATGTTTCAATTTGTGCCGGGCTTATTGTCTGATGGTTTTTAATTTGCAAACTCGTGGGAAAATCATATGACTATTAATGGTGTTGAAACATTTGTGAACATTTTGCACATAGTCTTGAAAGTTCTTTTGGAAAGTAAATATTCTATCACGAAATTGTGCATGTAATTAAAAACATTTTGAATTTTGTCTTGGCCGTATTTGAAACTATGTATGCCGAGGTACCCTGCCAGAAGACAGCACATGTCATTAACATGCTCTTCCTTGTATAGAGTTCAGAGTGAATTCAGCTTGCAGAATTTACTGCTTGTTACCTGATATTTTAACTAGATTGGTACAAACATTTCAAGCTGCCTGGGAGGTATTGAGGAATAAAACAGGCGTAATCAGTACATATGTTTCAGCGTTGGGCCAACTTTGTTTTGACGGACGGCACAACGCCTGACTTCTTTCTGGGATGTGTCATGTACCCTGTGATCTGTGTCGTGTAATATTTTTTGTGATATATGATGTGATTAATTGAATATTTGTGATGTGTGATGTGCCATGTACCATATGTGTCATGTATGCTGTGATATGTGTCATGGAATGTTTGGTTTTTTTGGGGGGAGGGGGTTTACATGCAATGTGATTAATGTTATATGTGTGATGTGTGATGTGTGATGTGCCATGAACCATATGTGTCATGTATCCAGTGATCTGTGTCATGTAATGTTTTTGTTTGGTGATATGTGATGTGATTATTTGTATATGCGTGATTTGCCATCTGACATGTGTCATGTATCCTGTGATATGTGTCATGGGATTTTTATTTATATTGCTAAGGAATGTGATTAATTTTATATGTGTGATGTGTGATGTGCCATGTACCATATGTATCATGTATCCTGTGATCTGTGTCATGTAATGTTTTTGTTTGTGATATGCGATGTGATTGATTTTATATGTGTGATGTGCCATGTACCATATGTGTCATGTATCCAGTCATCTGTGTCATGTAACGTATTTTTCGTGATATGGGATTAATTGTACATTTATGATGTGCCATGCGTCGTATGTGTCATGTATCCTGTGATCTGTGTCATAGAATGTTTTTTATGCGATATGTGATGTGATTAAGTGTTCATGTGTGATGTGCCCTGCAATAATATATACAAACATCTTTAATAATACAAATTTAGATGTTTCTTATTTAATGATATCCTCAATCTAAAAGGGCGGGTTGATAAAGCCATACCAAGGATATCCGTCTGTCCGTCCTTCAAAAGATATTTTGTTTTGTGAGAGTGCAGTGGAAAGGTTGATTTTGATATGTATATTTTATGAAACAATATGATTTTGTACATGTTTTGAACTTAGAATGTGTTTTTTTAATTCAACATTGTGCGACCTTTAATTTGAGATATTAATTGGAGAGATGTAGTGCAATATGTTGATATGTTTATTTTTGAAACAATATGAAATTGTATACATGTTTTGAACACAGAATGTTATTTTTAATTCTATGTTTGTGCTACCTTTTTCTTGAGAGCTCCAACATGGATTCTTTCCAAATGTGAGAAACTTGATTTTGATATGTGTATTTTATGAAACAATCTATTTTTTTGCATGTTTTGAACATATAAGGCTTTTTTTTAATTCAACATTTTGCGACCTTTAACTTGAGAACTACTACATGGACTCTTTCCAAATTCGAGGTACAGTTTCTATAAAAATGGGAGTGGTGCATGACAAATGTTGATTTTGATATTTTTATTTTATGAAACAAGATGATTGTTTGTATGTTTTGAACTTTGAATGGGTTTTTAATTCAACATTGTGCGACCTTTAACTTGAGATATCAGTTGGAGAGATGGATATGTTTATTTTATGAAACAATATGAAATTCTTGCATGTTCTGAACATAGAATGTTTTTTTTAATTATTCATCTTTGTGCTACCTTTTACTTGAGAACTGCTGCATGGATTCTTTCCAAATGGGAGAAACACTTTCTATACAATAGAAGAAGAACGGTCCAAATGTTTATTTTGATATGTGTATTTTATAGAACAATCTACTTTTTTGCATGTTTTGAACACAGAATGTTTGTTTTTTTAATTCTATGTTTGTGCTACCTTTTACTTGAAAACTCTGCATGGATTCTTTCCAAATGTGAGAAACATTTTCTATACTAATAGAAGAGGTGCGGTACAAATGTTGATTTTGATATATGTACTTTATGAAATAATAGGATTTTTTACATATGTGTCATCATATTTGTTAATGGATCAAGGCAGTGGACCATAGGACATCCGATGCATGGACTATTTTGCCTGTCTCAGTGTTGCTCTCAATGCTGAATGTATTGGGTAAGACCAAGGAAAATTAAATGTTTCAATTCGTGCCGGGCTTATTGCCTGATGGTTTTTAATTTGCAAACTCGTGGGAAAATCATATATCTTTTAATAGTGTTGAAACATTTGTGAACAATTTGCACATAGTCTTGAAAGTTCATTTAGAAAGTAAATATTATATCACGAAATTGTGCATGTAACTAAACATTTTGAATTTTGTCTTGGCCGTATTTGAAACTATGTATGCCGAGGTACCCTGCCAGAAGACAGCGCATTTCATTAACATGCTCTTCCTTGTATAAAGTTCAGAGTGAATTCAGCTCGCAGAATTTACTGCATGTTACCTGATATTTTAACAAGATTGGTACAAACATTTCAAGCTGCCTGGGAGGTATTGAGGAATAAAACAGGCGTAATCTAACGTTGGGCCAACGTTGTTTTGACGGACGGCACAACGTCTGACTTCTTTCTGGGATGTGTCATGTACTCTGTGATCTGTGTCGTGTTATATTTTTTTGTGATATATGATGTGATTAATTGAATATTTGTGATGTGTGATGTGCCATGTTCCATATGTGTCATGTATCCTGTGATCTGTGTCGTGTAATGTTTTTGTTTGGCGATATTTGATGTGATTATTTGTATAGGCGTGATATGCCATGTTACATATGTGTCAAGTATCCTGTGATATGTGTCATGAAATGTTTTTGGTTTGTTTTGGTTTTTTATATGCAATTTGATTATTTCTTTATGTGTGATGTGTCATGTGTGATCTGTCATGTACCATATGTGTCATGTTGCCAGTGATCTGTGTCATGTAATGTTTTTGTTTGTGATATGTGATGTGATTATTTGTATATGCGTGATTTGCCATCTGACATATGTGTCATGTATCCTGTGATATGTGTCATGGGATTTTTATTTATTTTGCTAAGGAATCTGATTAATTTCATATGTGTGATGTGTGATGTGCCATGTACCATATGTGTCATGTATCCATTCATCTGTGTCATGTAACGTATTTTCGTGATATGGGATTAATTTTACATTTATGATGTGCCATGTGCCGTATGTGTTATTTATCCTGTGATCTGTGTCATAGCATGTTTTTTGTGCGATATGTAATGTGGTTAAGTGGTTATGTGCGAAGTGCCCCGCAATAATATGTACAAACATTTTTAATAATAAAAATTTAGATGTTTCTTATTTAATGATATCCTCAATTTAAAAGGGCGGGTTGATAAAGCCTTACCAAGGATATCCATCTGTCCGTCCTTCAAAAGACATTTTTTTGTGTGAGTGCAGTGGAAAGGTTGATTTTGATATGTATATTTTATGAAAAGATATGAATTTTTATTTGTTTTGAACTTAGAATGTGTTTTTTAATTCAAAATTGTGCGACCTTTAACTTGAGAACTACTACATGGATTCTTTCCATATTTGAGGAATACTGTCTATACAAATAGGAGAGGTGCATAGCAAAGGTTGATTTTGATATGTGTATTTTATGAAACAATATGATTTTTTACTTGTTTTGAACACATAATGCTTTTTTTTAATTCAAAATTTTGCGTCCTTTAGCTTGAGAACTACTACATGAATTCTTTCCAAATTCGAGGTACAGTTTCTATAAAAATGAGAGTGGTGCATTGCAAATGTTGATTTTGATATTTTTATTTTATAAAACAAAATGATTTTTTACATGTTTTGAACTTTCAATGTTTTGTTTTTTTAATTTAACATTGTGCGACCTTTAACTTGAGATATTAATTGGAGAGATGCAGTGCACAGGTTGAACTTGATATGTTCATTTTATGAAACAATATGAATTTTTTACATGTTTTAAACACAGAATATTCTTTTTCATTCTATGTTTCTGCTACCTTTTACTTGTGAGCTCCTACATGTATTCTTTCCAAGTGTCAGAAACACTTTCTATACAATAGAAGAGGTGCAGTCCAAATGTTGATTTTGATATGTATATTTTATAGAACACTATGAATATTTACTTGTTTTGAACTTAGAATATGTTTTTTAATTCAACATTGTGCGACCTTTAATTTGAGAAATTAATTGGAGAGATGTATTGCAAAATTTAGATATGTTTATTATATGAATCAATATGAAATTGTATTCATGTTTTGAACACAGAATGTTATTTTTAATTCTATGTTTGTGCTACCTTTTACTTGAGAGCTCCTACATGGATTCTTTCCAAGTGTGTCATGTACCCTTTAATCTGTGTCATGTCATGTGTTTTTATGCGATATGTGATGTGATTAAGTGTTAATGTGTGATGTGCCCTGCAATAATATATACAAACATCTTTAATAATAATAATTTAGATGTTTCTTTTTTAATGATATCCCAAATCTAAAAGGGCAGGTTGATGAAGCCATACCAAGGATATCCGTCTGTCCGTCCTTCCAAAGACATTTTTTTTGCGAGTGCAGTTGAAAGGTTGATTTTGATATGTTTATTTTATAAAACAAAATGATTTTTTTACATGTTTTGTACTTAGAATGTGTTTTTTTAATTCAACATTGTGCGACCTTTAACTTGAGAACTGCTACATTGATTCTATACAAATAGGAGAGATGCAGTGCAAATGTTGATTTTGATATGTGTATTTTTGGAACAAATATTATTTGTTTCATGTTTTGAACTTTGAAAAATGAATGAGTCGAGATTACCGAGATTGTTAAAAGCTTTTCTGCGAATGTATGATCCAAGAGCATCATGGTATTATTGTCCATGCCACCTTCCCAGTTTTAGCAGTTTGTAACAGTTTAATGATTAGACGGGTGGAGGTAGCATTATTTGGGGGAAGGCAACATCTTTTATGTCAAAATATGTCCCTTACCCTGTAATTTTATAATATTTGTGTCATTGTTTTATTCAGTTACCAAGGCAAAAGCAGTGACCATGGAAAGGGTTGAAGATCATCCCTTTGATAAGTTCGTCTGATTCTTCATTTAAGGACTGAAATGCTCCTCAACCACTCAGCCCAAGTTCTGACTTGTCATTTAACAAATAAATAAAGGTCACCTAAACCAGAATTCTATTGTCATTTTGTTGCTGTCATCATATTTTTTAATGGATCAAGGCAGTGGATCATAGGACATCCGATGCAAAGACTATTTTGCCTGTCTTAGTGTTGCTCTCAATGCTGATTGTATTGGGTAAGGCCAAGGAAAACTAAATGTTTCAATTTGTACCGGGATTATTGTCTGATAGTTTTTAATTTGCAAACTCGTGGGAAAATCATATATCTTTTAATAGTGTTGAAACATATGTGAACAATTTGCATATAGTCTTGAACTATTCTTAGCAACCAATACCTCGAAATGTCCTATTAGATCTCTTCTGCTGTCCCTTCGACAGAGAAGTGCCACTTAATACAGTCCTCTCAATCAATGACTTGAAATGTGCACTTTCATTTCTTCCGCCTCAAGGGTGTCTTCGTGACAGTGAATTGTCACTTGAAATATTCTTGGCAATCAATGCTTCGAAATGTCCTCTTTAAACCTTTCTGCCTACAGGGTGTCTTCGTGACAGTGAAGTGTCACTGAATATCTTCTTAGCAGTCAATGCCTCTAAATGTTCTCGAAGAAATCTTCTGCCTTCAGGATGTCTTCGTGACAATCCTAGTGGAATTCTTCGGCCTCCAGCGTGTCTTTGTGACTGTGATGTGTCACTGAATATCTTCTTGGCATTTATTGCCTCAACATGCGTCATGTCACTGTTTTCCCTCAAGGGTGTCTTCGTGCCAGAGAAGTGCAACTTAATCATTCTTGGCAATCAATGCCTCGAAATGTGCACTTTGATCTCTTCGGCCTCTATAGTGCTTCGTGACAGTCAATTTTCACTGAATATCTTATAAGCAGCATTGCATTCATAAGTCTTCTTGACCCCCTTTTGCCTCCAGTGTGTGACCGTCGTTATCCAGTGGTCAGGCATGCTTAAGGCGGATAAAAAGAGGCTGACACTGCCTCTGACAACCAAACAATCCCAGATTTTGAGCCTAAATCTACAGAATTTGGAAGTGTCTTTCTATAAAGTGATGCGCCTATGTGCAGGTTGTTAGTGCGGGTTAGTGCAGGTTAGTCGAGTGTTAAGTCTCTGAACCTAACGTGCCAGAAGCATACCCGACCCTGAGATCGAGGTCCCCAGAGGTCTTATTTGGGTACCAGTGACCATTGGAGTTGGGAAACCTGGTCCTGGAAAGTGTCTCCCGGTGATGCCCTTTGCCTCAAGGATGTTCTTATTGGCAGACATATTCCTACAGAGGTCTTCTTGTCATTTTCTACACCCAGAAGTCTTGTTGGCACTCTAATGCTTCCAGGGTTTATTCGTGACAGTCAATTGCCACTGAACAGCTTCTTGGCAAACATTGCCTCCAGACGTCTCCTTGCAACTCGTCTGTGTCTGTTCTGTGATTTGTTACAGACTATCCTCTTGGACATCAATGTTTCCAAAAGAAATCAATGCACCTTTCAGCCTCAATGGTTTCGACGTGACAGTGAAGTGCCACTGATTATCTTCTTGGCAATCATTGGTTCAAGAGTTCTAGGATGTCTTCTTTACAGTGTATTGTCACCGAATATCTTCTTGCAAATAATTGCTTCATGAGCAATTTTCACTAAAAATCCTTTTGGCAATCATAACTCATAGATGACTTATTGGCCCTGTCCTGCCTCCAGTGAAGTGTCACTGAATATCTTTTCAGCAATCAATGCCTCGAAATGTCCTCTTAGCACACTTCTGCCTTCAGCTTGTCTTCGTGAAAGGGAATTACCACTGAATTTCTTCTTAGCAATCAACGCCTCGACATGTCCTCTTGAAACGTTTCTGCTTCGTCTTCGTGACAGTGAAGAGCCATTGAATATATTCTTAGCAACCAATTCCTCGAAATGTCCTATTAGATCTCTTCTGCTGTCCCTTCATGACAGAGAAGTGTCACTTATATCACTATATTCACTATATTAGTGTCGCTATATTCATGGCAATCAATGCCCCGGGATGCCCTCATGGCATTCTTCTGCCTCTAGGGTGTCTTCGTGACAGTAAAGTGTCACTGAATATCTTCTTAGCAATCAATGCCACGAAATGTCCTCTTAGAAATCTTCTACCGCCAGGATGTCTTCGTGACCGTCTTAATGGAATTCTTCTTCCCCAAGGGTGTCTTTGTGACAGTGGTTGGTTGGTTTGTTGTTTAACGCCGCACTCAGCAATATTCCAGCTATATGACGGCGGTCTGTAAATAATCGAGTCTGGACCTGACAATCCAGTGATTAATATCATGAGCATCGGTACACGCAATTGGGATCGATGACATGCATCAACCAAGTCAGCGATCCTGACCACCCGATCCCGTTAGTCGCCTTTTACGACAAGCAGAGTCACCTTTTATGGCAACCATGGGTTGCTGAAGACCTATTCTACCCCCGAATCTTCACGGGTCTTTTGTGACAGTGAAGTATCATTGAATATATTCTTAGCAATCATTGCCTCGAAATGTCACATTAGATGTCTTCTACAGTGTCTTCGTGACAGAGAAGTGTCACTTGGTATATTCTTGTCAATCTATTCCTCCAGAGTGTCTTCATGACAGTGAAGTATCATTGAATATATTCTTAGTAATCATTGCCTCGAAATGTCCTCTTAGAAATCCTATGCTTCCAGGGTGTATTCGTGTCAGAATGCCTCGAGATGTGCAGTTTCATTACCTCTGCCTCTCGTGTGTCTTCGTGACATTGAAGTGTCATTGAAGTGTCATTGAATATCTTTTTAGCAATCAATGCATCGACATGTCCTCTTGGAAGCTTTCTGCCTCTAAAGTGTCTTCGTGACAGTGAAGTATCACTGAATATCTTCTTAGCAACCAATGCCTCGAAATGTCCTCTTGGAACCCTTCTGCCTCCAGAGTGTCTTCGTGACAGTGAAGTGTCACTGAATAGCTTCTTAACAATCAATGCCTCGAAATGTCCTCTTAGAAATCTTATGCCTCCAGGATGCCTTCGTGACAGTGACGAGTCACTGAATATTTTTTTAGCAATCAATGCCTCGAAATGTCCTCTAAGATCTCATCTTGGGTGTATTCGTGCCAGTGAGGTGCCACGTGTCACTGAATATCATCTCAGCAGTCAATGCCTCGAAATGATATTTGAGAAATCGTCTTCAGGATGTCTTCGTGACAGAGAAATGCCACTTAATACGTTCTTTGCAATCGTTGCTTCGACATGTCCTCTAAGATCTCTTCTGGGCATTCTTCCTCCCATTTAGGTGTCACTGAATATGTTCTCAGCAGTCAATGCCTCGAAATGTTCTCTCAGAAATCTTCTGCCTCTAGGGTGTCTTCGTGACAATGAAATGTCATTGAATATATTCTTAGCAATCAATGCCTCGAAATGTCCTCTCAGAAATCTTCTGCCTCCAGGGCGTCTTCGTGACAGTGAAGTGTCATTGGAACATATTCTAAGCATTCATTGCCTCGAAATGCCTCTTGCACGGTGTCTTCGTGGCAGAGAAGTGTCACTTGGTATACTCAATGCTTCTAAATGTCCTCTTAGAATTCTTCAGTGTAAAGGTTGTCTCCGTGACTGTGAAGTGCCACTCAAAATGTTTTTGAGAATCAATGCCTCGAGATGTCTTCATAGAACTCTTCTGCCTCCAGGGTGTCTTCGTGCCAGAGAAGTGCCGCAAAATATATTCTTGGCAATCAATGCCTCGAGTTGTCCTCTTGAAATTTTTCTGCCTCCAGCTTTCTAAGTATCAAAACATTGATAAAAAAAATTTATAATCTGAACTTATTTACATAGTAACAAAACGATTTAATAGCAGCATAATGCGAATATGTAAAATAATCTCCCGTTTTCAGAAGGGATGGGTGGGTGAGTGAGTATGGTTTTACGCCGCTTTATTCAATATTCAAGCTATATCACGGTGGATATACACCAGAAATTGTCTTCACACATTGTACCCATGTCGGGAATCTACCCCGGGTCTTCGGCGTGACGAGCGAACGCTTTAACCACTTTGCTATCCGACAGCCCCTCTCAGAACGGATGAAACAAGATACACGTGATGTTTGTGATGTACCGCAAAAATATTTTCTACCCAAAATGCTACGTGATTTTGTACCCATGAATATATAACAATCGATCTATATAATTATATTTCTTTTTACATGTATATTACAAACAATAGAAAATGAGCAGAACATGTCAAAAACATATTATAAATTCATGATATGACTTAGATTATGACTGACTGTGATCCTTGAGTGAGGGCAATCCAATTGGCAAAAGTCAAACTGAGTGTTTGGTTCTGATAGGACAGTGATATTAATTAGACCTTAGTTCATTGTAATGTTTTGATAGGAAAATGATTGTAAATTAACAAGTATAATACTAATATTTACGTATATCTTTGAAACTAATGCAAACTTATTCTGGGTATACAATCAACAAAAATAATGGGTACAAAATCACTACATTTCAACCGGATTTCGTGGAGTGATGGGACAGTAAAAAGGAGATGTATCGCCTGTTTGTGCTACCTTTTACTTGACAGCTGCAACATGGATTCTTTCCAAATGTAAGAAACACATTCTATTCTAATAAAAAGGTGTAGTCCAAATGTTGATTTTGATATGTGTATTTTATGAAATATTATTATTTTTTACAAGTTTTGAATGGTTTTTTTAATTTAACATTGTGCGACCTTTAACGTGAGAACTGCTAAATGGGTTTCTTCAAATTTAACGAACACTTTTTTATATCAATTATAGAGATACAGTGCAAAGAATGATTTTGATATGTGTATTTTATGAAACAATATGAAATTTTGCATGTTTTGAACACAGAATATATTTTTTTTAATTTTATGTTAGTTTTTCTTGAGAACTGCTGCATGGATTCTTTCCAAATGGGAGAAACTCTTTCTTTACAAATAGAAGAGGGGCAGTGCAAATGTTGATTTTGATATACAATGTATGTATTTTATAAAACAATATGACTTTTTACATGTTTTGAACTGAGAATGTTTTTGTTTTTTTAATTCAACATTGTGCGACCTTTAACTTAAGAACTACTTCGAGGATTCTTTCCAAATTTGAGGAACACTTTCTATACAAATAGGAGTGGTGTAGTGCAAAGGTTGATTTTGATATGTGTATTTTATTAAACAATATGATTTTGGACATTACCCGGTTACCCTTGTTCATTTTAGTGTTTAAAGTTTTTCTGCCAATGTATGATCCAAGAGCATCATGGTAGTACTGTCGATGCCACCTTCCCAGTTTTAGCAGTTTTTAACAGTTTAATTACTTGGACGGGTGGGGGTAGCACTGCGGAGACTTTTTTCAGACATCAAATTATTATTTGGGGGATGGCAACTATTTTTATGTACAAAATATGTCCCTTACCTTGTAATGTTATTATAATTGTGTCATTGTTTTACTCAGTTACCAAGGCAAAAGGAGTGACCATGGATAAGGTTGAAGATCATCCCCGTGATCAGTTCGTCTGATTCTTCATTTGAGGACTGAAAAGGCTCTTCAACCCACTCAGCCTAAGTTCTGACTTGTCATTCAACAATTCAACTTATCATCTAAACCAAAATTCTATTGTCATTTTGTTGCTGTCATCATATTTTTTGTTTGTGCTACCTTTTACTTGAGAACTCTGCATGGATTCTTTCCAAATGTGAGAAACATTTTCTATACTAATAGAGTGAGTGAGTGAGTTAAAGCTTTACGTCACATCGGCAATATTTCAGCCATTTCGTGACGATTCTATACTTATAGAAGAGGTGCAGTGCAAATACAGTAAACTACGGAAATAACGAACACACTTATAACGAACTGACGGATATAACGAACTTACTTTTTGGGTCCCGACTATTTGCTTTAGTTTTGATGTATATATGCTTATAACGAACTACGGTTATAACGAACTAAAATTAGAAGTCCCTTTGAGTTCGTTATAACCGTAGTTTACTGTATTGATTTTGATATATGTACTTTCTGAAATAATATGATTTTTTGCATATGTGTCATCATATTTTTTAATGGATCAAGGCAATGGATCATAGGACATCCGATGCATGGACTATTTTGCCTGTCTCAGTATTTTTCTCAATGCTGAATATATTGGGTATGGCCAAGGAAAATTAAATTTGAAACTATGTATGCCGAGGAAACCCTATCAGAAGACAGCGCATTTCATTAACATGCTCTTCCTCAGATAGAGTTCAGAGTGAATTCAGCTTGCAGAACTTACTGCTTGTTACCTGATATTTTAACTAGATTGTACAAATAGTTAAAGCTGCCTGGGAGGTATTGAGGAATAAAACAGGCGTTATCTAACGTTGGGCCAACGTTGTCTATCAACATTGGGTCAACGTTGTTTTGACAGACGACACAACGTCTGACTTCTTTCTGGGATGTATCATGTACCCTGTGATCTGTGTCATGTAATATTTTTTTTGTGATTTTTGATGTGATTAATTGCATATTTGTGATGTGTGATGTGCCATGTTCTATATGCGTCATAAATCATCTGATCTGTGTCATGTAATGATTTTTTGGTGATATGTGATGTGATTATTTGTATATGCGTGATGTTCCTTGTGACATATGTGTCATGTAACCAGTGATCTGTGTCATGGAATGTTTTTGTGATATGCGATGTGATTATTTGTATATGCATGATGTGCCATGTGCCATGTGTCATGTATCCTGTCATTTGTGTCATGCTATGTTTTGTTTTTTATATGCGATGTGATTAATTGTATATGTGTGATGTATGGTGTGCCATCTGATATGTGTCATGCATCCTGTGATCTGTGTCATGTAATTTATTTTGCGATATGTGATTTATTGTGTATTTGTAATGTGTCATGTGCCATATGTGTCATGTACCCTTTGATCTGTGTCATGTAATGTTTTTTGCGATATGTGATGTGATTAAGTGTTAATGTGTGATTTGCCCTGCAAACATATATACAAACATCTTTAATAATAAAAATTTAGATGCTTCTTATTTAATGATACCCTCAATCTAAAAGGGCAGGTTGATAAAGCCAAACCAAGGATAAGCGTCTGTCCGTCCTTCCGAAGACATTTCTTTTGTGTGAGTGCACTGCAAAGTTAGATTTTGATATGTGTATTTTATGAAACAATATGATCTTTACTTGTTTTGAACTTAGAATGTGTTTTTTTATTCAACATTATGCAACCTTTAACTTGAGATATTAATTGGAGAGATGTAGTGCAATGGTTCATTTTGATATGTTTATTTTATGAAACAATGTGAAATTTGTCCATGTTTTGAACATAGAATGTTTTGCTGTTTTTTATTCTATGTTTGTGTTACCTTTTACTTGAGAACTGCTACATGCAATCTTTCCAAATGTAAGAAACATTTTCTATACGAATGGAAGAGGTGCAGTGCAAATGTTGATTTTGATATATGTATTTTATGAAACAATATGAAATGTGTGCATGTTTTGAACTTAGCATGATTTTTGTAATTCAACATTGTGTGACCTTTAACTTAAGAACTACTTCATGGATACTTTGCAAATTGAAGGAACACTTTTTATACAAATAGGAGAGGTGCAGTGCAAAGGTTGATTTTGATATGTCTATTTTCGAAACAAATATTATTTGTTTCATGCTTTGAACTTGGAATTATTTTCTTCAACATTTGTGTGACCTATAACTTGAAAACAAATACATGGATAATTTTCCAATTTGGAGTAGTTTCTATACAAATAGGAGAAGTGCAGTGCAAAGTTAAATTTTGATATGTGTATTTTCTGAGAAAATTATGCTTTTTATGTTTTGAACTTTGAAAAATGAATGAGTCGAGGTAACTCTTGTTCATTTTAGTGTATGATCCAAGAGCATCATGATATTTCTGTCCATGTCACCTTCCAAGTTTTAGCAGTTTTTAACAGTTTAATGATTAGACGGGTGGAGGTAGCACTACTGAGACTTTTTTCAGATGACAAATTATTATTTGGGGGAAGGCAACAATTTTATGTCAAAATATGTCCCTTACCCTGTAAGTTTATAATATTTGTGTCATTGTTTTATTCAGTTACCAAGGCAAAAGCAGTGACCATGGAAAGGGTTGAAGATCATCCCCGTGATAAGTTCGTCTGATTCTTCATTTGAGGACTGAAAAGGCTCCTCAACCACCCAGACCAAGTTCTGACTTGTCATTTAACAAATAAATAAAGGTCACCTAAACAAGAAATCTATTGTCATTTTGTTGCTGTCATCATATTTCTTAATGGATCAAGGCAATCAATCATAGGACATCCGATGCATGGACTGTTTTACCTGTCTCAGTGTTGCTCTCAATGCTGAATGTATTGGGTATGGCCAAGGAAAATTAAATGTTTCAATTCGTGCCGGGCTTATTGTCTGATGGTTTTTAATTTGAAAACTCGTGGGAAAATCATATATCTTTCAAGAGTGTTGAAACATTTGTGAACAATTTGCACATAGTCTTGAAAGTTCTTTTGGAAAGTAAATATTATATCACGACATTGTGCATGTAATTAAAAACATTTTGAATTTTGTCTTGGCCGTATTTGAAACTATGTATGCCGAGGTACCCTGCCAGAAGACAGCGCATTTCATTAACATGCTCTTCCTCAGATAGAGTTCAGAGTGAATTCAGCTTGCAGAACTTACTGCTTGCTACCTGATATTTAAACCAGATTTGTACAAACATTTCAAGCTGCCTAGGGCGTATTGAGGAATAAAACAGGCGTAATCTAACGTTGGGCCAACGCTGTCTATCAACGTTGGGCCATCGTTGTTTTCACGGACGGCACATCGTCTGACTCTCTCTCTAGGATTAGTCATGTACCCTGTGATCTGTGTCGTGTACTTTTTTTGTGATATATGATGTGATTTATTGCATATTGGTGATGTGTGATGTGCCATGTACAATATGTGTCATGTTTCCTGTGATCCGTGTCATGTTATGGTTTTGTTTGGTGATATGTGATGTGATTATTTATATATGCGTGATGTTCCTTGTGACATATGTGTCATGTATGCTGTTAAATGTGTCATGGAATGTTTTTGTTTTTTGTGTGTTTGATATGCAATCTGATTATTTGTTAAGGTGTGATGTGTCATGCAATAATATATACAAACATCTTTAATAATACAAATTTAGATGTTTCTTATTTAATGATACCCTCAATCTAAAAGGGCGGGTTGATAAAGCCATACCAATGATATCCGTCTGTCCGTCCTTCAAAAGACATTTTGTTTTGTGTGAGTGCAGTGGAAAGGTTGATTTTGATATGTATATTTTATGAAACGATATGATTTTTTACTTGTTTGAACTTAGAATGTGTTTTTTAATTCAACATTGTGCGACCTTTAATTTGAGATATTAATTGGAGAGATAAAGTGCAAAATTTTTATATGTTTATTTTCTGAAACAATATGAAATTGTATACATGTTTTGAACACAGAATGTTATTTTTAATTCTATGTTTGTGCTACCTTTTACTTGAGAGCTCCAACATTGATTCTTTCCAAATGTGAGAAACACTTTCTATACTTATAGAAGAGGTGCGGTCCAAATGTTGATTTTGATATGTGTATTTTTTTGAAACAATCTACTTTTTTGCATGTTTTGAACATATAATGCTTTTTTTAATTCAACATTTTGCGACCTTTAACTTGAGAACTACTACATGGATTCTTTCCAAATTCGAGGTACAGTTTCTATAAAAATGGGAGTGGTGCATTGCAAATGTTGATTTTGATATGTTTATTTTATGAAACAAGATGATTGTTTGCATATTTTGAACTTAAAATATATTTTTTTTAATTTAACATTGTGCGACCTTTAACTTCAGATATTAATTGGAGAGATGCAGTGCAAAGGTTGAATTTGATATGTTTATTTTATGAAACAATATGAAATTCTTGCATGTTTTGAACATAGAATGCTTTTTTTAATTATTCTATGTTTGTGCTACCTTTTACTTGAGAACTGCTCCATGGAATCTTTCCAAATGGGAGAAACATTTTCTATACAATAGAAGAGGTGCAGTGCAAATGTTGATTTTGATATATGAACTTTATGAAATGATAGCATTTTCTGCATATGTGTCATCATATTTTTAATGGATCAAGGCAATCAATCATAGGACATCCGATGCATGGACTATTTTGCCTGTCTCAGTGTTGCTCTCAATGCAGAATGTATGGGGTATGGCCAAGGAAAATTAAATGTTTCAATTTGTGCCGGGCTTATTGTCTGATGGTTTTTAATTTGCAAACTCGTGGGAAAATCATATGACTATTAATGGTGTTGAAACATTTGTGAACATTTTGCACATAGTCTTGAAAGTTCTTTTGGAAAGTAAATATTCTATCACGAAATTGTGCATGTAATTAAAAACATTTTGAATTTTGTCTTGGCCGTATTTGAAACTATGTATGCCGAGGTACCCTGCCAGAAGACAGCGCATTTCATTAACATGCTCTTCCTCAGATAGAGTTCAGAGTGAATTCAGCTTGCAGAATTTACTGCTTGTTACCTGATATTTTAACTAGATTGGTACAAACATTTCAAGCTGCCTGGGAGGCATTGAGGAATAAAACAGGCGTAATCTAACGTTGGGCCAACGCTGTCTATCAACGTTGGGCCATCGTTGTTTTCACGAACGGCACATCGTCTGACTTCATTCTTGGATGTGACATGTACCCTGTGATCCTTGTCGTGTAATATTTTTGGTGATATATGATGTGATTAATTGAATATTTGTGATGTGTGATGTGCCATGTATCATATGTGTCATATTTCCTGTGATCTGTGTCATGTCATGTTTTCTTTTGGTGATATGTGATGTGATTATTCGATATGCGTGATGTGCCATGTGCCATGTGACATATGCGTCATGTATGTTGTGATATGTGTCATGGAATGTTTTTGTTTTTAGGGTGTGTTTTTTTCATGCAATGTGATTAATGTTATATGTGTGATGTGTGATGTGTGATGTGTGATGTACCATATGTGTCATGTATCCAGTGATCTGTGTCATGGAATGTTTTTGTTTGGTGATATGTGATGTGATTATTTGTATATGCGTGATTTGCCATCTGATATGTGTCATGTATTCTGTGATATGTGTCATGAAATTTTTATTTATTTTGCTAAGGAATGTGATTAATTTTATATGTGTAATGTGTGATGTGCCATGTACCATATGTGTCATGTATCCAGTGATCTGTATCATGTAATGTTTTTGTTTGTGATATGCGATGTGATTGATTTTATATGCGTGATGTGCCATGTACCATATGTGTCATGTATCCAGTCATCTGTGTCATGTAACGTATTTTCGTGATATGGGATTAATTGTACATTTATGATGTGCCATGTGCCGTATGTGTCATGTATCCTGTGATCTGTGTCATAGAATGTTTTTTAGGCGATATGTGATGATATTAAGTGTTTATGTGTGATGTGCCCTGCAATAATATATACAAACATCTTTAATGATACAAATTTAGATGTTTCTTATTTAATGATATCCTCCATCTAAAAGGGCGGGTTGATAAAGCCATACCAAGGATATCCGTCTGTCCGTCCTTCAAATGACTATTTTTTTTGTGAGTGCAGTGGAAAGGTTGATTTTGATATGTATATTTTATGAAACGATATGATTTTGTACATGTTTTGAACTTAGAATGTGTTTTTTAATTCAAAATTGTGCGACCTTTAACTTGAGAACTACTACATGGATTCTTTCCATATTTGAGGAATACTGTCTATACAAATAGGAGAGGTGCATAGCAAAGGTTGATTTTCATATGTGTATTTTATGAAACAATATGATTTTTTACTTGTTTTGAACTTAAAATGTGTTTTTTAATTCAATACTGTGCGACCTTTAATTTGAGATATTAATTGGAGAGATGTAGTGCAAAATTTTGATATGTTTATTATATGAAACAATATGAAATTGTATACATGTTTTGAACATAGAATGTTATTTTTAATTCTATGTTTGTGCTACCTTTTACTTGAGAGCTCCAACATTGATTCTTTCCAAATTCGAGGTACAGTTTCTATAAAAATGGGAGTGGTGCATTGCAAATGTTGATTTTGATATGTATATTTGATGAAACAATTGGATTTTGTACATGTTTTGGACTTTGAATGGGTTTTTAATTCAACATTGTGCGACCTTTAACTGAGATATCAGTTGGAGAGATGGATATGTTTATTTTATGAAACAATATGAAATTCTTGCATGTTTTGAACATAGAATGTTTTTTTAATTATTCTATGTTTGTGCTACCTTTTACTTGAGAACTGCTGCATGGATTCTTTCCAAATGGGAGAAACACTTTCTATACAAATATGAGAGGTGCAGTGCAAATGTTGATTTTCATATGTGTATTTTCGGAACAAATATTATTTGTTTCATGTTTTAAACTTTGCAAAATGAATGAGTCGAGGGTACCCTTGTTCATTTTAGAGTTAAAAGCTTTTCTGCCAATGTATGATCCAAGAGCATCATGGTATTATTGTCCATGCCACCTTCCCAGTTTTAGCAGTTTTTAACAGTCTTATGATTAGACGGGTGGAGGTAGCACTGCTGAGACTTTTTCAGACATCAAATTATTATTTGGGGGAAGGCAACATTTTTTATGTCAAAACATGTCCCTTACCCTGTAATTTTATAATATTTGTGTCATTGTTTTATTCAGTTACCAAGGCAAAAGCAGTGACCATGGATAAGGTTGAAGATCATCCCCGTGATAAGTTCGTCTGATTCTTCATTTGAGGACTGAAAAGGCTCCTCAACCACCCAGACCAAGTTCTGACTTGTCATTTAACAAATAAATAAAGGTCACCTAAACCAGAATTCTATTGTCATTTTGTTGCTGTCATCATATTTTTAATGGATCAAGGCAATCAATCATAGGACATCCGATGCATGGACTGTTTTGCCTGTCTCAGTGTTGCTCTCAATGCTGAATGTATGGGGTATGGCCAAGGAAAATTAAATGTTTCAATTTGTGCCGGGCTTATTGTCTGATGGTTTTTAATTTGCAAACTCGTGGGAAAATAATATGACTATTAATGGTGTTGAAACATTTGTGAACATTTTGCACATAGTCTTGAAAGTTCTTTTGGAAAGTAAATATTCTATCACGAAATTGTGCATGTAATTAAAAACATTTTGAATTTTGTCTTGGCCGTATTTGAAACTATGTATGCCGAGGTACCCTGCCAGAAGACAGCACATGTCATTAACATGCTCTTCCTCGTATAGAGTTCAGAGTGAATTCAGCTTGCAGAATTTACTGCTTGTTACCTGATATTTTAACTAGATTGGTACAAACATTTCAAGCTGCCTGGGAGGTATTGAGGAATAAAACAGGCGTAATCTAACGTTGGGCCAACGCTGTCTATCAACGTTAGGCCAACGTTGTTTTGACGGACGGCACAACGTCTGACTTCTTTCTGAGATGTGTCATGTACCCTGTGATCTGTGTCGTGTAATAGTTTTTTGTGATATATGATGTGATTAATTGAATATTTGTGATGTGTGATGTGCCATGTACCATATGTGTCATGTATCCTGTGCTCTGTGTCATGTAATGTTTTCTTTTGGTGATATCTAATGTGATTATTTGTATATGCGTGATGTGCCATGTGCCATGTGACATATGTGTCATGTATGTTGTGATATGTGTCATGGAATTGTTTTGTTTTTGGGGTGGTTTTTTTTCATGCAATGTGATTAATGTTATATGTGTGATGTGTGATGTGTGATGTGCCATGTACCATATGTGTCATGTATCCAGTGCTCTGTGTCATGTAATGTTTTCTTTTGGTGATATGTGATGTGATTATTTGTATATGCGTGATGTGCCATGTGCCATGTGACATATGTGTCATGTATGTTGTGATAAGTGTCATGGAATGTTTTTTTCGGCGTGTTTTTTTTTCATGCAATGTGATAAATGTTATATGTGTGATGTGTGATGTGTGATGTGTGATGTGCCATGTACCATATGTGTCATGTATCCAGTGATCTGTGTCATGTAATGTTTTTGTTTGGTGATATGTGATGTGATTATTTGTATATGCGTCATTTGCCATCTGATATGTGTCATGTATTCTGTGATATGTGTCATGAAATTTTTATTTATTTTGCTAAGGAATGTGATTAATTTTATATGTGTAATGTGTGGTGTGCCATGTACCATATGTGTCATGCATCCAGTGATCTGTATCATGTAATGTTTTTGTTTGTGATATGCGATGTGATTGATTTTATATGTGTGATGTGCCATTTACCATATGTGTCATGTATCCAGTCATCTGTGTCATGTAACGTATTTTCGTGATATGGGATTAATTGTACATTTATGATGTGCCATGTGCCGTAAGTGTCATGTATCCTGTGATCTGTGTCATAGAATGTTTTTTAGGCGATATGTGATGATATTAAGTGTTTATGTGTGATGTGCCCTGCAATAATATATACAAACATCTTTAATGATACAAATTTAGATGTTTCTTATTTAATGATATCCTCCATCTAAAAGGGCGGGTTGATAAAGCCATACCAAGGATATCCGTCTGTCCGTCCTTCAAATGACTATTTTTTTTGTGAGTGCAGTGGAAAGGTTGATTTTGATATGTATATTTTATGAAACGATATGATTTTGTACATGTTTTGAACTTAGAATGTGTTTTTTAATTCAAAATTGTGCGACCTTTAACTTGAGAACTACTACATGGATTCTTTCCATATTTGAGGAATACTGTCTATACAAATAGGAGAGGTGCATAGCAAAGGTTGATTTTCATATGTGTATTTTATGAAACAATATGATTTTTTACTTGTTTTGAACTTAAAATGTGTTTTTTAATTCAATACTGTGCGACCTTTAATTTGAGATATTAATTGGAGAGATGTAGTGCAAAATTTTGATATGTTTATTATATGAAACAATATGAAATTGTATACATGTTTTGAACATAGAATGTTATTTTTAATTCTATGTTTGTGCTACCTTTTACTTGAGAGCTCCAACATTGATTCTTTCCAAATTCGAGGTACAGTTTCTATAAAAATGGGAGTGGTGCATTGCAAATGTTGATTTTGATATGTATATTTGATGAAACAATTGGATTTTGTACATGTTTTGGACTTTGAATGGGTTTTTAATTCAACATTGTGCGACCTTTAACTGAGATATCAGTTGGAGAGATGGATATGTTTATTTTATGAAACAATATGAAATTCTTGCATGTTTTGAACATAGAATGTTTTTTTAATTATTCTATGTTTGTGCTACCTTTCACTTGAGAACTGCTGCATGGATTCTTTCCAAATGGGAGAAACACTTTCTATACAAATATGAGAGGTGCAGTGCAAATGTTGATTTTCATATGTGTATTTTCGGAACAAATATTATTTGTTTCATGTTTTAAACTTTGCAAAATGAATGAGTCGAGGGTACCCTTGTTCATTTTAGAGTTAAAAGCTTTTCTGCCAATGTATGATCCAAGAGCATCATGGTATTATTGTCCATGCCACCTTCCCAGTTTTAGCAGTTTTTAACAGTCTTATGATTAGACGGGTGGAGGTAGCACTGCTGAGACTTTTTCAGACATCAAATTATTATTTGGGGGAAGGCAACATTTTTTATGTCAAAACATGTCCCTTACCCTGTAATTTTATAATATTTGTGTCATTGTTTTATTCAGTTACCAAGGCAAAAGCAGTGACCATGGATAAGGTTGAAGATCATCCCCGTGATAAGTTCGTCTGATTCTTCATTTGAGGACTGAAAAGGCTCCTCAACCACCCAGACCAAGTTCTGACTTGTCATTTAACAAATAAATAAAGGTCACCTAAACCAGAATTCTATTGTCATTTTGTTGCTGTCATCATATTTTTAATGGATCAAGGCAATCACTCATAGGACATCCGATGCATGGACTGTTTTGCCTGTCTCAGTGTTGCTCTCAATGCTGAATGTATGGGGTATGGCCAAGGAAAATTAAATGTTTCAATTTGTGCCGGGCTTATTGTCTGATGGTTTTTAATTTGCAAACTCGTGGGAAAATAATATGACTATTAATGGTGTTGAAACATTTGTGAACATTTTGCACATAGTCTTGAAAGTTCTTTTGGAAAGTAAATATTCTATCACGAAATTGTGCATGTAATTAAAAACATTTTGAATTTTGTCTTGGCCGTATTTGAAACTATGTATGCCGAGGTACCCTGCCAGAAGACAGCACATGTCATTAACATGCTCTTCCTCGTATAGAGTTCAGAGTGAATTCAGCTTGCAGAATTTACTGCTTGTTACCTGATATTTTAACTAGATTGGTACAAACATTTCAAGCTGCCTGGGAGGTATTGAGGAATAAAACAGGCGTAATCTAACGTTGGGCCAACGCTGTCTATCAACGTTAGGCCAACGTTGTTTTGACGGACGGCACAACGTCTGACTTCTTTCTGAGATGTGTCATGTACCCTGTGATCTGTGTCGTGTAATAGTTTTTTGTGATATATGATGTGATTAATTGAATATTTGTGATGTGTGATGTGCCATGTACCATATGTGTCATGTATCCTGTGCTCTGTGTCATGTAATGTTTTCTTTTGGTGATATCTAATGTGATTATTTGTATATGCGTGATGTGCCATGTGCCATGTGACATATGTGTCATGTATGTTGTGATATGTGTCATGGAATTATTTTGTTTTTGGGGTGGTTTTTTTTCATGCAATGTGATTAATGTTATATGTGTGATGTGTGATGTGTGATGTACCATATGTGTCATGTATCCAGTGCTCTGTGTCATGTAATGTTTTCTTTTGGTGATATGTGATGTGATTATTTGTATATGCGTGATGTGCCATGTGCCATGTGACATATGTGTCATGTATGTTGTGATAAGTGTCATGGAATGTTTTTTTCGGCGTGTTTTTTTTTCATGCAATGTGATAAATGTTATATGTGTGATGTGTGATGTGTGATGTGTGATGTGCCATGTACCATATGTGTCATGTATCCAGTGATCTGTGTCATGTAATGTTTTTGTTTGGTGATATGTGATGTGATTATTTGTATATGCGTCATTTGCCATCTGATATGTGTCATGTATTCTGTGATATGTGTCATGGAATTTTTATTTATTTTGCTAAGGAATGTGATTAATTTTATATGTGTAATGTGTGGTGTGCCATGTACCATATGTGTCATGCATCCAGTGATCTGTATCATGTAATGTTTTTGTTTGTGATATGCGATGTGATTGATTTTATATGTGTGATGTGCCATTTGCCATATGTGTCAGGTATCCAGTCATCTGTGTCATGTAACGTATTTTCGTGATATGGGATTAATTGTACATTTATGATGTGCCATGTGCCGTAAGTGTCATGTATCCTGTGATCTGTGTCATAGAATTTTTTTTAGGCGATATTTGATGATATTAAGTGTTAATGTGTGATGTGCCCTGCAATAATATATACAAACATCTTTAATAATACAAATTTAGATGTTTCTTATTTAATGATATCATCAATCTAAAAGGGCGGGTTGATAAAGCCATACCAAGGATATCCGTCTGTCCGTCCTTCAAATGACTATTTTTTTTGTGAGTGCAGTGGAAAGGTTGATTTTGATATGTATATTTTATGAAACGATATGATTTTGTACATGTTTTGAACTTAGAATGTGTTTTTTAATTCAAAATTGTGCGACCTTTAACTTGAGAACTACTACATGGATTCTTTCCATATTTGAGGAATACTGTCTATACAAATAGGAGGGGTGCATAGCAAAGGTTGATTTTCATATGTGTATTTTATGAAACAATATGATTTTTTACTTGTTTTGAACTTAAAATGTGTTTTTTAATTCAATACTGTGCGACCTTTAATTTGAGATATTAATTGGAGAGATGTAGTGCAAAATTTTGATATGTTTATTATATGAAACAATATGAAATTGTATACATGTTTTGAACATAGAATGTTATTTTTAATTCTATGTTTGTGCTACCTTTTACTTGAGAGCTCCAACATTGATTCTTTCCAAATTCGAGGTACAGTTTCTATAAAAATGGGAGTGGTGCATTGCAAATGTTGATTTTGATATGTATATTTGATGAAACAATTGGATTTTGTACATGTTTTGGACTTTGAATGGGTTTTTAATTCAACATTGTGCGACCTTTAACTGAGATATCAGTTGGAGAGATGGATATGTTTATTTTATGAAACAATATGAAATTCTTGCATGTTTTGAACATAGAAAGTTTTTTTATTTATTCTATGTTTGTGCTACCTTTTACTTGAGAACTGCTGCATGGATTCTTTCCAAATGGGAGAAACACTTTCTATACAAATATGAGAGGTGCAGTGCAAATGTTGATTTTCATATGTGTATTTTCGGAACAAATATTATTTGTTTCATGTTTTAAACTTTGCAAAATGAATGAGTCGAGGGTACCCTTGTTCATTTTAGAGTTAAAAGCTTTTCTGCCAATGTATGATCCAAGAGCATCATGGTATTATTGTCCATGCCACCTTCCCAGTTTTAGCAGTTTTTAACAGTCTAATGATTAGACGGGTGGAGGTAGCACTGCTGTGACTTTTTCAGACATCAAATTATTATTTGAGGGAAGGCAACATTTTTTATGTCAAAATATGTCCCTTACCCTGTAATTTTATAATATTTGTGTCATTGTTTTATTCAGTTACCAAGGCAAAAGCAGTGACCATGGATAAGGTTGAAGATCATCCCTGTGATAAGTTCGTCTGATTCTTCATTTGAGGACTGAAAAGGCTCCTCAACCACCCAGACCAAGTTCTGACTTGTCATTTAACAAATAAATAAAGGTCACCTAAACCAGAATTCTATTGTCATTTTGTTGCTGTCATCATATTTTTAATGGATCAAGGCAATCAATCATAGGACATCCGATGCATGGACTGTTTTGCCTGTCTCAGTGTTGCTCTCAATGCTGAATGTATGGGGTATGGCCAAGGAAAATTAAATGTTTCAATTTGTCCCGGGCTTATTGTCTGATGGTTTTTAATTTGCAAACTCGTGGGAAAATCATATGACTATTAATGGTGTTGAAACATTTGTGAACATTTTGCACATAGTCTTGAAAGTTCTTTTGGAAAGTAAATATTCTATCACGAAATTGTGCATGTAATTAAAAACATTTTGAATTTTGTCTTGGCCGTATTTGAAACTATGTATGCCGAGGTACCCTGCCAGAAGACAGCACATGTCATTTACATGCTCTTCCTCGTATAGAGTTCAGAGTGAATTCAGCTTGCAGAATTTACTGCTTGTTACCTGATATTTTAACTAGATTGGTACAAACATTTCAAGCTGCATGGGAGGTATTGAGGAATGAAACAGGCGTAATCTAACGTTGGGCCAACGCTGTCTATCAACGTTGGGCCAACGTTGTTTTGACGGACGGCACAACGTCTGACTTCTTTCTGGGATGTGTCATGTACCCTGTGATCTGTGTCGTGTAATAGTTTTTGTGATATATGATGTGATTAATTGAATATTTGTGATGTGTGATGTGCCATGTACCATATGTGTCATGTATCCTGTGCTCTGTGTCATGTAATGTTTTCTTTTGGTGATATGTGATGTAATTATTTGTATATGCGTGATGTGCCATGTGCCATGTGACATATGTGTCATGTATGTTGTGATATGTGTCATGGAATGTTTTTGTTTTTGGGGTGGTTTTTTTTCATGCAATGTGATTAATGTTATATGTGTGATGTGTGATGTGTGATGTGCCATGTACCATATGTGTCATGTATCCAGTGATCTGTGTCATGTAATGTTTTTATTTGGTGATATGTGATGTGATTATTTGTATATGCGTGATTTGCCATCTGATATGTGTCATGTATTCTGTGATATGTGTCATGAAATTTTTATTTATTTTGCTAAGGAATGTGATTAATTTTATATGTGTGATGTGTGATGTGCCATGTACCATATGTGTCATGTATCCAGTGATCTGTATCATGTAATGTTTTTGTTTGTGATATGCGATGTGATTGATTTTATATGTGTGATGTGCCATGTACCATATGTGTCATGTATCCAGGGATCTGTGTCATGTAACGTATTTTCGTGATATGTGATAAATTGTACATTTATGATGTGCCATGTGCCGTATGTGTCATGTATCCTGTGATCTGTGTCATAGAATGTTTTTTTTATGCGATATGTGATGATATTAAGTGTTAATGTGTGATGTGCCCTGCAATAATATATACAAACATCTTTAATATATTTTTTTTTTAGATGTTTCTTATTTAATGATATCCTCAATCTAAAGGGCGTGTTGAAAAAGCCTTACCAAGGATATCCGTCTGTCATTTTTTTGTGAGAGTGCAGTGGAAAGGTTGATTTTGATATGTATATTTTATGAAACGATATGATTTTGTACATGTTTTGAACTTAGAATGTGTTTTTTAATTCAAAATTGTGCGACCTTTAACTTGAGAACTACTACATGGATTCTTTCCATATTTGAGGAATACTGTCTATACAAATAGGAGAGGTGCATAGCAAAGGTCGATTTTCATATGTGTATTTTATGAAACAATATGATTTTTTACTTGTTTTGAACTTAGAATGTGTTTTTTAATTCAATACTGTGCGACCTTTAATTTGAGATATTAATTGGAGAGATGTAGTGCAAAATTTTGATATGTTTATTATATGAAACAATATGAAATTGTATACATGTTTTGAACATAGAATGTTATTTTTAATTCTATGTTTGTGCTACCTTTTACTTGAGAGCTCCAACATGGATTCTTTCCACGTGTGTCATGTACCCTTTGATCTGTGTCATGTAATGTGTTTTTATGCGATATGTGATGTGATTAAGTGTTAATGTATGATGTGCCCTGCAATAATATATAAAAACATCTTTATTAATAATAATTTAGATGTTTCTTTTTTAATGATAACCCAAATCTAAAAGGGCAGGTTGATGAAGCCATACCAAGGATATCCGTCTGTCCGTCCTTCCAAAGACATTTTTTTTTGCGAGTGCAGTTGAAAGGTTGATTTTGATATGTTTATTTTATAAAACGAAATGATTTTTTACCTGTTTTCTACTTAGAATGTGTTTTTTTAATTCAACATTGTGCGACCTTCAACGGGAGAACTGCTACATTGATTCTTTCCAAATTTGAGAAATACTTTCTATACAAAAAGGAGAGGTGCAGTGCAAATGTTGATTTTGATATGTGTATTTTCGGAACAAATATTATTTGTTTCATGTTTTAAACTTTGTAAAATGAATGAGTCTAGATGAGCCTTGTTCATTTTAGTGTTAAAAGCTTTTCTGCCAATGTATGATCCAAGAGCATCATGGTATTATTGTCCATGCCACCTTCCCAGTTTAAGCAGTTTGTAACAGTTTAATGATTAGACGGGTGGAGGTAGCATTATTTGGGGGCTGGCAACATTTTTTATGTCAAAATATGTCCCTTACCCTGTAACTTTTTCATATATGTGTCATTCTTTTATTCAGTTACCAAGGCAAAAGCAATGACCATGGATAAGGTTGAAGATCATACCTGTGATAAGTTCGTCTGATTCTTCATTTAAGGACTGAAAAGGCTCCTCAACCACTCAGCCCAAGTTCTGACTTGTCATTTTACAAATAAATAAAGGTCACCTAAACCAGAATTCTATTGTCATTTTGTTGCTGTCATCATATTTTTTAATGGATCAAGTCAGTGGATCATAGGACATCCGATGCAAAGACTATTTTGCCTGTCTTAGTGTTGCTCTCAATGCTGAATGTATTGGGTAAGGCCAAGGAAAATTAAATGTTTCAATTTGTACCGGGATTATTATCTGATAGTTTTTAATTTGCAAACTCGTGGGAAAATCATATATCTTTTAATAGTGTTGAAACATTTGTGAACAATTTGCATATAGTCTTGAACTATTCTAAGCAACCAATACCCCGAAATGTCCTATTAGATCTCTTCTGCTGTCCTTTCGACAGAGAAGTGCCACTTAATACAGTCCTCTCAATCAATGACTTGAAATGTGCACTTTCATTTCTTCCGCCTCCAGGGTGTCTTCGTGACAGTGAATTGTCACTTGAAATATTCTTGGCAATCAATGCTTCGACATGTCCTCTTTAAACCTTTCTGCCTCCAGGGTGTCTTCGTGGCAGCGAAGTGTCATTGAATATATTCCTAGCAATCAATGCCTCGAGATGTCCTCTTGGAATTCTTCTGCCTCCAGGGTGTCTTTGTGACTGTGATGTGTCACTGAATATCTTCTTGGCATTTATTGCCTCAACATGCGTCATGTCACTGTTTTCCCTCAAGGGTGTCTTCGTGCCAGAGAAGTGCAACTTAATCATTCTTGGCAATCAATGCCTCGAAATGTGCACTTTGATCTCTTCTGCCTCCATAGTGCCTTCGTGACAGTCAATTTTCACTGAATATCTTATTAGCAGCATAACTGCATTCATAAGTCTTCTTGACCCCCTTTTGCCTCCAGTGTGTGACCGTCGTTATCCAGTGGTCAGGCATGCTTAAGGCGGAAACAAAGAGGCTGACACTGCCTCTGACAACCAAACAAACCCCAGATTTTGAGCCTAAATCTAAAGAATTTGGAAGTGTCTTTCTATAAAGTGATGCGCCTACGTGCAGATTGTTAGTGCGGGTTAGTGCAGGTTAGTGGAGTGTTAAGTCTCTGAACCTAACGTGCCAGAAGCATACCCGACCCTTAGATCGAGGTCTCCAGAGGTCTTATGTGGGTACCAGTGACCATTGGAGTTGGGAAACCTGGTCCTGGAGAGTCTCCCGGTGATGCCGTTTGCCTCAAGGATGTCGCATTAGCAGGCATATTCCTACAGAGGTCTTCTTGTCATTTTCTGCACCCAGAAGTCTTGTTGGCACTCTAATGCTTCCAGTGTTTCTTCGTGACAGTCAATTGCCACTGAACAGCTTCTTTGCAAACATTGCCTCCAGACGTCTCCTTGCAACTCGTCTGTGTCTGTTCTGTGATTTGTTACAGACTATCCTCTTGGACATCAATGCTTTTAAATGTCCTCTTAGAATTCTTCAGTCTCCAGGTTGTCTTCGTGACTGTGAAGTGCCACTCAAAATATTTTTGAGAATCAATGCCTCGAGATGTCTTCATAGAACTCTTCTGCCTCCAGGGTCTCTTCGTGTCAGAGAAGTGCCACAAAATATATTCTTGGCAATCAATGCCTCGAGTTGTCCTCTTGAAATTTTTCTGCCTCCAGCTTTCTAAGTATCAAAACTTTAATAAGTTTATTTATAATCTGAACTTATTAACATAGTAACAAAACGATTTAATAGCAGCATAATGCAGATTATGTAAAATAATCAAACTATTTGTAATGTTATGACTCCTTACTGAAATCGGAAGCACATACAGCATCGTACATATCGAAGTCTAAGTTTTAAAGCCGAAATCGGAAATAGTCATGGATTCTACGCTCGATGATTTTCGAATTATTTTCTGAAACAGGGCGGCGGGGAGAGATGTATAACATATTGATGTGACATAAATGTAGCCAAATAATGGTGTTGTTGGTCTATCATTGCAAGAAGGACAATTTAGAATGTCTTTACAAACTTTTCCTGAGAATCTCCCGTTCTCAGAAGGGATGGGTGGGTGAGTGAGTATGGTTTACGCCACTTTATTCAATACTCAAGCAATATCACGGTGTAGAACACCAGAAATTGTCTTCACACATTGTACCCATGTCGGGAATCTACCCCGGGTCTTCGGTGTGACGAGCGAACGCTTTAACCACTATGCTATCCGACAGCCCCTCTCAGAACGGATGAAACAAGATATATGTGATGTTTGTGATGTACCGCAAAAATATTTTCTACCCAAAATGCTACGTGATTTTGTACCCATGAATATATAACAATCGATCTATATGATTATATTTCTTTTTACATGTACATGTATATTACAAACAATAGTAAATGAGAAGACATTTAAAAAAACATATTATCAATTTCATGATATGACTATGATTATGACTGACTGTGATCCTTGAGTGAGGGCAATCCAATTGGCAAAACTCAAACTGAGTGTTTGGTTCTGATAGGACAGTGAAATTGATTAAACCTTAGTTGATTGTAATGTTTTGATAGGAAAATGATTCTAAATTAACAAGTTTAATACTAATATTTAAGTATATCTTTGAAACTAATGCAAACTTATTCTGGGTATACAATCAACAGAAATTATGGGGCCAAAATCACTACATTTCAACCGGATTTCGTGGAGTGATGGGATAGTAACAAGGAGATGTATCGCCTGTAGGTTTCCTTTTCACATTTTAAAACAAGAAATGTTTTTTTATTCCATGTTTGTGCTACCTTTCACTTGAGAGCTGTAACATGGATTCTTTCCAAATGTAAGAAACACATTCTATTCTAATAAAAAGGTGCAGTCCAAATGTTGATTTTGATATGTGTATTTTATGAAACAATATTATTTTGATGATTTATAATATATATATTTATATAAGTTTTGAATGTGTTTTTTTTAATTCAACATTGTGCGACCTTTAACGCGAGAACTGCTACATGGGTTCTCTTCAAATTTAAGGATCAATTTTTTATATTAATTAGAGAGATGCAGTGCAAAGGTTTATTTTGATATATGTATTTTATGAAACAATATGAAATTTTGCATGTTTTGAACTTAGAATGTTTTCTTTTTAATTTTCTGTTTGTGCTACCTTTTACTTGAGAAATGCTGCATGGATTCTTTCCAAATGGGAGAAACAATTTCCATACAAATAGAAGAGGTGCAGTGCAAATATTGATTTTGATATGTGTATTTTATGAAACAATATGATATTTTTACATGTTTTGAACTGAGAATGTTTTTGTTTTTTTAATTCAACATTGTCCGTCCTTTAACTTTAGAACTACTTCGTGGATTCTTTCCAAATTTGAGGAACACTTTCTATACAAATAGGAGTGGTGTGGTGCAAAGGTTGATTTTGATATGTGTATTTTATGAAACAATATGATTTTCTACATGTTTTGAACATAGAATGTTTTTAACTTTGCAAAATGAATTGGTTGAGGTTACCCTTGTTCATTTTAGTGTTAAAAGCGTTTCTGTCAATGTATGATCTAAGAGCATCATGGTATTACTGCCCATGCCACCTTCCCAGTTTTAGCAGTTTTTAACAGTTTAATGACTTAGACCGGAGGTACCACTGCTGAGACGTTTTTCAGACGACAAATTATTATTTGGGGGAGGGCAACAATTTTATGTCAAAATATATCCCTTACCCTGTAATTTAATAATATTCGTGTCATTGTTTTACTCAGTTACCAAGGCAAAAGGAGTGACCATGGATAAGGTTGAAGATCATCCCTGTGATAAGTTCGTCTGATTCCTCATTTGAGGACTGAAAAGGCTCCTCAATCACTCAGCCCAAGTTCTGAACAATTTGCATAGTCTTTAAAATTGTTTTGGAAAGTAAATATTATATCACGAAATTGTGCAGGTAATTAAAAACATCTTGAATTTTCTCTTGGCCGTATTTGAAACTGTGTATGCCGAGGTACAGCGCAAGGCAAAAGCAGTGACCATGGATAAGGTTGAAGATCATCCCTGTGATAAGTTCGTCTGATTCCTAATTTGAGGACTGAAAAGGCTTCTCAACCACTCAGCCCAAGTTCTGACTTGTCATTTCACAAATAAATAAAGGTCACCTAAACCAGAATTCTGTTGTCATTTTGTTGCTGTCATCATATATTTTAATGGATCAAGGCAATCAATCATAGGACATCCGATGCATGGACTGTTTTGCCTGTCTCAGTGTTGCTCTCAATGCTGAATGTATGGGGTATGGCCAAGGAAAATTAAATGTTTCAATTCGTGTCGGGCTTATTGTCTGATGGTTTTTAATTTGCAAACTCGTGGGACAATCATAAATCTTTTAATGGTGTTGAAACATTTGTGAACATTTTGCACATAGTCTTGAAAGTTCTTTTAGAAAGTAAATATTGTATCACGAAATTGGGCACGTAACTAAAAACATTTTGAATTTTGTCTTGGCCGTATTTGAAACTATGTATGCCGAGGTACCCTGCCATAAGATAGCGCATTTCATTAACATGCTCTTCCTCAGATAGAGTTCAGAGTGAATTCAGCTTGCAGAATGTACTGCTTGTTACCTAATATTTCAACTAGATTGGTACAAACGTTTTAAGCTGCCTGGGAGGTATTGAGGAATAAAACAGGCGTAATCTAACGTTGGGCCAACGTTGTTTTGACGGACGGCACAACGTCTGACTTCTTTCTGGGAGGTGTCATGTACCCTGTGAACTGTGTCGTGTAATATTTTTGGTGATATATGATGTGATTAATTGTATATTTGTCATGTGTGATGTACCATGTATCATATGTGTCATGTTTCCTGTGATCCATGTCATGTCATTATTTCTTTTGGTGATATGTGATGTGATTATTTGTATATGCGTGATGTGCCCTGTGATATATGTGTCATGTATGCTGTGATATGTGTCATGGAATGTTTTTGATGGGTAATATGTGATTATTTGTATATCCGTGATGTGCCATGTGACATATGTTTCATGTATGCTGTGATATGTGTCATCGAATGTTTTGGGTTTTTTTGGTTTTTATATGCAATGTGATTATTTCTTTACGTGTGATGTGTGATGTGTGATCTGTCATGAACCATATGTGTCATGTATCCTGTGATATGTGTCATGTAATGTTTTTGTTTGTGATATGTGATGTGATTATTTGTATATGCGTGATTTGCCACCTGACATATATGTCATGTATCCTGTGATATGTGTCATGGATTTTTTATTTATTTTCATATGCAATGTGATTAATTTTATATGTGTGATGTGTGATGGGCCATGTACCATATGTGTCATGTATCCAGTGAACTGTGTCATGTAATGTCTTTGTTTGTCATATGCGATGTGATTGATTTTATATGTATGATGTGCCATGTACGATATGTGTCATGTATCCAGTGATCTGTGTCATGTAACGTATTTTCGTGATATGGGATTAATTGTACATTTATGATGTGTCATGTGCCGTATGTGTCATGTATCCTGTGATCTCTGTCATGTATTTTTGTTTGTGATATGTGATAAATTGTATATTTATGATGTGCCATGTGCCATATGGGTCATGTACCCTTTTATCTGTGTCATGAAATGTTTTTTTATGCGATATGTGATGATATTAAGTGTTAATGTGTGATGTGCCCTGCAATAATATATACAAACATCTTTAATAATAAAAATTGAGATGTTTCTTATTTAATGATACCCTCAATCTAAAAGGGCGGGTTGATAAAGCTTTACCAAGGATATCCGTTTGTCCGTCCTTCCAAAGACATTTTTGTATGTGAGTGCAGCGGAAAGGTCGATTTTGATATGTATATTTTATGAAACGATATGATTTTTTACTTCTTTTGAACTTAGAATGTTTTTTTTAATTCAACATTGTGCGACCTTTAACTTGAGATATTAGTTGTATTGCAAAAGTTGATTTTGATATGTTTATTTTATGAAACAATATGAAATTCTTGCATGTTTTCAACATGGAAAGTTTTTTAAATTATTCTATGTTTGTGCTACCTTTTACTTGAGAGCTCCTGCATGGATTCTTTCAAAATGTAAGAAACACTTTCTATACAAATATGAGAGGTGCAGTGCCAATGTCGATTTTGATATATGTATTTTATGAAACAATAAGATTTTTTGCATGTTTTGAACGTAGTATGTTTTTTTAATTTTAGGTTTTTTGCTACCTTTTACTTGAGAACTGCTGCATGGATTCTTTCCAAATGTGAGAAATACTTTCTATACAAATATGAGAGGTGCAGTACAAATGTTGATTTTGATATATGTGTAATTCCGGAACAAATATTATTTGTTTCATGTTTTGAACTTGCAAAATGAATGAGTCGAGGTTACCCTTGTTCATTTTAGTGTTAAAAGCCTTTCTGCCAGTGTATGATCCAAGAGCATCATGGTGTAACTGTCCATGCAACCTTCCCAGTTTTAGCCGTTTTGAACAGTTTAATGACTTGGACGGGCGGAGGTAGCACTGCTGAGACGTTTTTCAGACATCAAATAATTATTTGGGGGAAGGCAACAATTTTATGTCCCAAATATGTCCCTTAACTTGAAATTTTATAATATTTGTGTCATTGGTTTATTCAGTTACCAAGCCAAAAGCAGTGACCATGGATAAGGTTGAAGATCATCCCTGTGATAAGTTCGTCTGATTCTTCATTTGAGGACTGAAAAGGCTCTCAACCACTCAGCTCAAGTTCTGACTTTTCATTTCACAAATAGATAGAGGTCACCTAAACCAGAATTCTGTTGTCATTTTGTTGCTGTCGTCATATGTTTTAATGGATCAAGGCAATCAATCATAGGACATCCGATGCATGGACTGTTTTGCCTGTCTCAGTGTTGCTCTCAATGCTGAATGTATTGGGTAAGGCCAAGGAAAATTAAATGTTTCAATTCGTGTCGGGCTTATTGTCTGATGGTTTTTAATTTGCAAATTCGTGGGAAAATCATATATCTTTTAATAGTGTTGAAACATTTGTGAACAATTCGCACAGTCTTGAAAGTTCTTTTGGAAAGTAAATATTATATCATGAAATTGTGCACGTAATTAAAACATTTTAAATTTGTCTTGGCCGTATTTGAAACTATGTATGCCGAGGTACCCTGCCAGTAGACAGCGCATTTCATTGATGTGCTCTTTCATGGATAGAGTACAGAGTGGTTTTCAGCTTGCAGAATGTACTGTTTGTTACCTGATATTTAACCAGATTGGTTCAAACATTTCAGGCTGCCTGGGAGGTATTGAGGAATAAAACAGGCGTAATCAAACGTTGGGCCAACGTTTTTTTGACCGACGGCCCAACGTCTGAGTTCTATGTGTCATGTATCCTGTGATATGTGTTATGGAATGTTGTTTTTTTATGCGATGTGGTTAATCTTATATGTGCGATTTGTCATGTGCCATCTACCATATGTGTCATGTACCCTGTGATCTGTGTCGTGTAATGTTTTTTTGGTGATGTCATTATTTGTATATGCGTGATGTACAATGTGATATATGTGTCATGTATCCTGTGATATGTGTCATGGAATGTTGTTGTTTTTCTTTATGCGATGTGATTAATTTTATATGTGTGATGTGTCATGATCCATGTACCATATGTGTCATGTATCCAGTGATCTGTGTCATGTAATGTTTATGTTGGGTGATTTGTGATGTGATTATTATTTGTACATGCGTGTACATGTTGCCTGGGCGGTATTGAGGAATAAATCAGGCGTAATCTTACGTTGGGCCACCGTTAGCTATCAACGTTGGGCCAACGTTATTTTGATCGGAGGTCCTCCGTTGGGCCAACGTTGGTGCAAAGTTTGATTATGATGTGTATATTTTCGGAAAAAATATGATTCTTTACATTTTTGTAATTTCGAATATTTTTTTTTATTTCAACTCTTTCATGGTCAGAGTTCAAAGTGAATTCAGCTTGCAGAATGAAGTGCTTGTTACCTGATGTGTTAACTAGATTGGTACAAACATTTCAGGCTGCCTGGGAGGTATTGAAGAATAAAACAGGCGTAATCTTACGGTTGGCCAACTTTGGCTATCAACGTTGGGCCAACGTTATTTTGATCGGCGATCCTCCGTTGGGCCATCGTTGGTGCAATGTTTGATTTTGATATGTATATTTACTGAAAAAAATATGATTCTTTACATTTTTTTAGTTTCGAATATTTCTTTTTATTTCAACTCTTTCATGGATAGAGTTCAGAGTGAACTCAGCTTGTAGAATGAAGTGCTTGTTACCTGATGTCTTAACTAGATTGGTACAAACATTTCAGGCTGCCTGGGCGGTATTGAGGAATAAATCAGGCGTAATCTTACGTTGGGCCAACGTTAGCTATCAACGTTGGACCAACGTTATTTTGATCGGCGGTCCTACGTTGGGCCAACGTTGGTGCAATGTTTGATTTTGATATTTTTATTATCGGAAAACAAATATAATTCTTCACATTTTTTTAACTTCGAATATTTCTTTTTATTTCAACTCTTTCACGGCTAGAGTTCAAAGTGAATTCAGTTTGCAGAAAGTAGGGCTTGTTAACTGATATTTTAACAAGATTGGTACAAACATTTCTGGCTGCCAGGGAGGTATTGAGGAATAAAACAGGCGTAATCAAACGTTGGGCAAACGTTGGCTATCAACGTTGGACCAACGTTATTTTAATCGGCGGTACTACGTTAGGCCAACGTTGGTGCAAAGTTTGATTATGATGTGTATATTTTCGGGGAAAATATTATTCTTTACATGTTTTTAACTTCGAATATTTCTTTTTATTTCAAACTCTTTCACGGCTAGATTTCAAAGTGAATTCAGTTTGCAGAAAGTAGGGCTTGTTACCTGATATTTTAACCAGATTGGTACAAACATTTCTGGCTGCCAGGAAGGTATTGAGGAATAAAACAGGCGTAATCTAACGTTGGGCCCAGTGATCTGTGTCATGGAATGTGGTTTGTGATATATGATAGGAGTAATTGTATATGTGTGATATGCCATATACGTCATGTATCCTGTGATATATGTCATGTAATGTTGTTTATTTTGTGACATGTAATGTGTGTAACTGTATATATGTGATGTGTTATATATGTCATGCATCATGTGATCTGTCATGCAATGTTGTTTGTGATATGTCATGTGAGTCATTGTATATGTGTGATGTGGCATGTGCCATATCTGTCATGTATCCTGTCATCTGTAGCATGCAATGTATGCGTATGCGTGCCATATGCGTCGTATCATATGTGCTATATTTCATTTCATATATCATTTCATTTTATATGTGAGGTGAGATATGTGTAATGCGATGTTATATGCAATGTGTCCTGTGTCTTGCGATATATATCAGGAGATATGTTCATGTGACGTTTGTAATGTGCAATATATATCATTTATCCTGTGATATGTGTTCTGTAATGTGTTATGTGATATGTGATTAATTTTAGATGCGTGATGTGTCTTGTTTCTTGTGATATGGGATATGTTTATGATATGTATCATTTTACCTGTGATATGTGTCTTGTATTCTGTGGTATGAGCCACGAAAGATTTTTTCGTAATATGAGGCGTCCGGTATTTGTCATGTGGCATATGATAAGTGTAGTGTCATTTCTGTTTTGTCATGTGTCATGTCATAGGTGATATATACGTCTCATGTGTCGTGTGTCGTATCATGTGAAATGTGAATTGTGTGATGTATCATGTGTTGTGTCACGCGAAATATATCATGGTATACATTGAATGTTATGCAATATGTTATAGTGAGTGAGTGAGTAAGTATAGTTTTACGCAGTTTTTAGCATTATTCCAACAATATCACGGCGGGGGACACCAGAAATGGGCTTCACACAGTGTGTCCATGTGGGGAATCGAACCCGGGTCTTCGGCGTGTCGAGCGAACACTTTAACCACAAGGCTAATCCATCGCCCCTTATGTTATATGTGTCATGTGATATTTGATATTTGATATTTGATATTTGTCATTCCTCGTGGATACATGTGATACGCGTTATGTGGCATGTCACGTGTGTCATGCGATAGATGACGGGTAGTATGTATGAAATGTAATATGTGATGCGTGATGTGTGATGTGTGATGTGTGACGTGTAATTTGATATTTGATATTAAATATTTTTCATATAGCTATCAACGTTGGGCCAACGTTATTTTGATCGGCGGTCCTACGTTGGGCCAACGTTGGTGCAATGTTTGATTTTGATATTTTTATTTTCGGAAAACAAATATAATTCTTCACATTTTTTTAACTTCGAATATTTCTTTTTATTTCAACTCTTTCACGGCTAGAGTTCAAAGTGAATTCAGTTTGCAGAAAGTAGGGCTTGTTAACTGATATTTTAACAAGATTGGTACAAACATTTCTGGCTGCCAGGGAGGTATTGAGGAATAAAACAGGCGTAATCAAACGTTGGGCAAACGTTGGCTATCAACGTTGGACCAACGTTATTTTAATCGGCGGTACTACGTTAGGCCAACGTTGGTGCAAAGTTTGATTATGATGTGTATATTTTCGGGGAAAATATTATTCTTTACATGTTTTTAACTTCGAATATTTCTTTTTATTTCAAACTCTTTCACGGCTAGATTTCAAAGTGAATTCAGTTTGCAGAAAGTAGGGCTTGTTACCTGATATTTTAACCAGATTGGTACAAACATTTCTGGCTGCCAGGGAGGTATTGAGGAATATAACAGGCGTAATCTAACGTTGGGCCCAGTGATCTGTGTCATGGAATGTGGTTTGTGATATATGATAGGAGTAATTGTATATGTGTGATATGCCATATACGTCATGTATCCTGTGATATATGTCATGTAATGTTGTTTATTTTGTGACATGTAATGTGTGTAACTGTATATATGTGATGTGTTATATATGTCATGCATCATGTGATCTGTCATGCAATGTTGTTTGTGATATGTCATGTGAGTCATTGTATATGTGTGATGTGGCATGTGCCATATCTGTCATGTATCCTGTGATATGTGTCATGTATTTTTTTGTGTTATGTGAGTAATTGTATATGTGTGATGTGCCATGTGCCATATCTGTCATGTATCCTGTCATCTGTAGCATGCAATGTATGCGTATGCGTGCCATATGCGTCGTATCATATGTGCTATATTTCATTTCATATATCATTTCATTTTATATGTGAGGTGAGATATGTGTAATGCGATGTTATATGCAATGTGTCCTGAGTCTTGCGATATATATCAGGAGATATGTTCATGTGACGTTTGTAATGTGCAATATATATCATTTATCCTGTGATATGTGTTCTGTAATGTGTTATGTGATATGTGATTAATTTTAGATGCGTGATGTGTCTTGTTTCATGTGATATGGGATATGTTTATGATATGTATCATTTTACCTGTGATATGTGTCTTGTATTCTGTGGTATGAGCCACGAAAGATTTTTTCGTAATATGAGGCGTCCGGTATTTGTCATGTGGCATATGATGTGTGTAGTGTCATTTCTGTTTTGTCATGTGTCATGTCATAGGTGATATATACGTCTCATGTGTCGTGTGTCGTATCATGTGAAATGTGAATTGTGTGATGTATCATGTGTTGTGTCACGCGAAATATATCATGGTATACATTGAATGTTATGCAATATGTTATAGTGAGTGAGTGAGTGAGTATAGTTTTACGCAGTTTTTAGCATTATTCCAACAATATCACGGCGGGGGACACCAGAAATGGGCTTCACACAGTGTGTCCATGTGGGGAATCGAACCCGGGTCTTCGGCGTGTCGAGCGAACACTTTAACCACAAGGCTAATCCATCGCCCCTTATGTTATATGTGTCATGTGATATTTGATATTTGATATTTGATATTTGTCATTCCTCGTGGATACATGTGATACGCGTTATGTGGCATGTCACGTGTGTCATGCGATAGATGACGGGTAGTATGTATGAAATGTAATATGTGATGCGTGATGTGTGATGTGTGATGTGTGACGTGTAATTTGATATTTGATATTAAATATTTTTCATATAGCTATCAACGTTGGGCCAACGTTATTTTGATCGGCGGTCCTACGTTGGGCCAACGTTGGTGCAATGTTTGATTTTGATATTTTTATTTTCGGAAAACAAATATAATTCTTTACATTTTTTTAACTTCGAATATTTCTTTTTATTTCAACTCTTTCACGGCTAGAGTTCAAAGTGAATTCAGTTTGCAGAAAGTAGGGCTTGTTAACTGATATTTTAACAAGATTGGTACAAACATTTCTGGCTGCCAGGGAGGTATTGAGGAATAAAACAGGCGTAATCAAACGTTGGGCAAACGTTGGCTATCAACGTTGGACCAACGTTATTTTAATCGGCGGTACTACGTTAGGCCAACGTTGGTGCAAAGTTTGATTATGATGTGTATATTTTCGGGGAAAATATTATTCTTTACATGTTTTTAACTTCGAATATTTCTTTTTATTTCAAACTCTTTCACGGCTAGATTTCAAAGTGAATTCAGTTTGCAGAAAGTAGGGCTTGTTACCTGATATTTTAACCAGATTGGTACAAACATTTCTGGCTGCCAGGGAGGTATTGAGGAATATAACAGGCGTAATCTAACGTTGGGCCCAGTGATCTGTGTCATGGAATGTGGTTTGTGATACATGATAGGAGTAATTGTATATGTGTGATATGCCATATACGTCATGTATCCTGTGATATATGTCATGTAATGTTGTTTATTTTGTGACATGTAATGTGTGTAACTGTATATATGTGATGTGTTATATATGTCATGCATCATGTGATCTGTCATGCAATGTTGTTTGTGATATGTCATGTGAGTCATTGTATATGTGTGATGTGGCATGTGCCATATCTGTCATGTATCCTGTGATATGTGTCATGTATTTTTTTGTGTTATGTGAGTAATTGTATATGTGTGATGTGCCATGTGCCATATCTGTCATGTATCCTGTCATCTGTAGCATGCAATGTATGCGTATGCGTGCCATATGCGTCGTATCATATGTGCTATATTTCATTTCATATATCATTTCATTTTATATGTGAGGTGAGATATGTGTAATGCGATGTTATATGCAATGTGTCCTGTGTCTTGCGATATATATCAGGAGATATGTTCATGTGACGTTTGTAATGTGCAATATATATCATTTATCCTGTGATATGTGTTCTGTAATGTGTTATGTGATATGTGATTAATTTTAGATGCGTGATGTGTCTTGTTTCATGTGATATGGGATATGTTTATGATATGTATCATTTTACCTGTGATATGTGTCTTGTATTCTGTGGTATGAGCCACGAAAGATTTTTTCGTAATATGAGGCGTCCGGTATTTGTCATGTGGCATATGATGTGTGTAGTGTCATTTCTGTTTTGTCATGTGTCATGTCATAGGTGATATATACGTCTCATGTGTCGTGTGTCGTATCATGTGAAATGTGAATTGTGTGATGTATCATGTGTTGTGTCACGCGAAATATATCATGGTATACATTGAATGTTATGCAATATGTTATAGTGAGTGAGTGAGTGAGTATAGTTTTACGCAGTTTTTAGCATTATTCCAACAATATCACGGCGGGGGACACCAGAAATGGGCTTCACACAGTGTGTCCATGTGGGGAATCGAACCCGGGTCTTCGGCGTGTCGAGCGAACACTTTAACCACAAGGCTAATCCATCGCCCCTTATGTTATATGTGTCATGTGATATTTGATATTTGATATTTGTCATTCCTCGTGGATACATGTGATACGCGTTATGTGGCATGTCACGTGTGTCATGCGATAGATGACGGGTAGTATGTGTGAAATGTAATATGTGATGCGTGATGTGTGATGTGTGATGTGTGACGTGTAATTTGATATTTGATATTAAATATTTTTCATACCCCATTTCATCATGGATAATGTGATATTATGTCATGTATCACGTCATGTGTGATAGATGACGGGTAATTGGCGATATAGATGTGCCAGGTGTTAAGTGATATATGACATGTGTCATGTGATATGTGTCATGAGAAGTTTGATGTGTCAAGTTGAATGTGGTATGTGCCATGTGGCATGCGATATATCATATATGTGGTATGTCTTACGATATGTGTCGTGCGTCTTATGGCATATGACATTTGATATGTGTCATGCGCCATGTGATATCCGTTATATTTGACATGTTTTATGTGGTATATGTCATGGGACATGTGATATGTCATAAATGTGATATGTGTCATGAGATAAGTGTAGTGCGTCACGTGTCATGTGATATAGGAAATGTGTCATGCACCCTGTGATATGTGTCATCTAAAATGTGTGAAGTGATATGTGATATGCGTTGCGTGATGTGTCTTATGATATGTCATTTGATATGTGATATGTGTCATCTAATATGTACGATGTGATATATTATATGTGTTGTGTTGTGTGATGTGTCATTTGATGGTATGTGGCAAATGGTATATTATGTGTGATGTGTTATTTTGCCATATATCATGCGATATTTGATATTTGGAATTTATCAAGTGCAATGAGATATGTGTTATGTGTCATGCTATCTGTATAATGTGATAAACTACAGGTTATAGGTAATATATATGTGTCATATGTTATGTGTTATGTGTTATGTGTTATGTGGTATGTGACATGTGTCATGTGATATGTGTCATGATACGTTTAATGCGTCAAGTTAAATGTGGTATATGTCGTGCATGATGTGATATGTCATACATGTGATATGTGTTATGAGATATGTGTCGTGCATCATGTGATACGTCATACATGTGATATGTGTTATGAGATACGTGTCGTGCATCATGTGATGAGTCATACATGTGGTATGTGTTATGAAATATGTGTCGTGCATCATGTGATATGTCATAAATTTGATATGTGTTATGAGATATGTGTCGTCCATCATGAAATATGTCATTAATGTGGTATGTGTTATGAGATATGTGTCGTGTATCATGTGATATGTCATAAATGTGATATGTGTTATGAGGTATGTGTCGTGCATCATGTGATATTAGTCGTGCGTGGTGTGTCAGTTGATATGTTATATGTGATGTGTGATGTGATATGTGTGATGTGTGACATGTGTGATGTGTCATGAGATATGTGTGATGTGTCATGTGATATGTGTGATATGCGGCATGTGGCAAGAGAGTAGAGTATAGTAACATGTTTTTTAACGTATCATCTTAAAATCTAATAAAAAAATATTCAAGATGAAATGCATTAAACCATTTAGCCGTTCCATACGGAACTACGAAATAGTATTTTGTATAAAATATAGTCAAAGTAAAATTACGCTTAAGTAAAAATACATAAACAATGTTACTCAATAGGCTTACTCAGTATTCGCATGATAGAGTAACCCTGAAACATCGCTACAAACATTAAAGTTGCTATCAATAACCGTTTTATGTCAACATGTTCCTACAACTTCTAAATGGCTAACAAAGAGTACTTTACAATTAAATGAGCATTAGACCGGTGTATACAAAGTAGTATATTGATGTTTAAAAGAGGAATACTGGCTTGACAGTCAACTCATCTCAGTCCAATGGACACTGAGTTATGTTCGGGGTAGTGAGTGAAATGTGTCGACCATATCCGACACTACTCGCGAAAACACCAGAGATTATGTCATAGAGTTCACAGAGTAATGGTTCATTACGTAGAGGGGAATGTCCGAGTAACTCTCCATTCCTTAAAAATAATGGAGCAGAGGCCCCGTAGGGGCCGAGGCCCATTATTTTTAAGGAATGGAGAGTTACGAGGATGTTCTCCTACTTAAAACTCATCCCTACTTTTACACTTTGACAAAATATTCTGCAGTTGAAAATATTTGAAAAATTCAAATGCTGCTTCAAGATAATGTATAGTTGACAAGCATCTCTCCATTCCTGAAAAATAATCGAGCGTTCAAACAATAGAATGACGTCACATATGTGCTTTAATTCCTGTTCACGAGGTCACGGCAAAACCTTTTTGTCTCCAGCATTAAAACTTTAAATTACGTACATACTTTGTTAATAAAGATTTTCAATAGGCGCTCAAGACCATCTGTTTCGCTATGTTATTTTGTCAGCGTTGTATGCTCATCGGTAAACACACGGAAGTAACAGCTGTAAATACGAAAACTATGCCATTTCATTTCAAAATAATGTTTAATGCAATTTAATTAGGTTTACACGTTTGAAGTAGTCGAACTTGAGAATGTAAAGCCTTTGGAAGCACGTGAGTAAAGATGAATATCGTCAAAGATACATCTATGTGATATACTAGTCAGTAACAATGGATGTTGACAAACTGCAGCAATTACTTGTAAATGAATGTACAGGGTTTCTGTCGCGAAATCGTAATATGACAGCTTCTTTTATCAGTAAACTTTCAAGTTTGTAGAGACATCGTATTTAAAAACTGCAGACATGTTACATTGCGGCGCATGCGCATGTTGTAAAGTGCATCTGGTGTTGCGGTGATGTCCGAGCTCCCTACCCTTATTCTGGTGTAGATATATTGAAATTTCCTCTGATTATGTAGGATTGATGGTAGCATTTACGTGGTTAAAAGCTCCTTACCGATATGTAGTTCGCTTTGGGACAGCACGTTTCAGATCTTGCCCCACGTGCGGGCACGTGCGTTTGTCGGCTGCATGCCGATTTAGTGTTTTCAATCGTGGGTCGTATGGTGGACGGTCAACCGTTTAGACGTGTTGACCCAGAGGTTACGTGTCCTTGCGAGTATATAAGTGATTGGCGCGAATGCTGTCATTGTCTGGCATGATCGGGAAGATCACTACAGATGAGGGAGACCACACCAAATTACCTGTTCGGAGGTCGAACAAATCCCCGATCCCTAGTGATTTTCGGAAATAAAGATCTAAATTATGTGGCAACTTTAGAATTCATGTGTAAACTGTTATAAAGGTGGGTTGGACGGGTGGATTTAATTTGGAAATGATGTAAGCTATGTTATGTAGCTACCTTGACCGATTGTGTTCGGAGGTTTGGAAGGGTGGTTTGTTTGTCCTCGTAGACTGTGTTAAGGATGCTGTAGTGATTATTTATTAAAGTGGGTTAGTTCGGGGTTTGTTCGTCTGCTTTAGGCTGCTTCTGAGTTTTATTCTTAAGGTATACGTAAGTAGGATTTTTGGCTTAATAATGTAAATTCTAGTTAGGAATAGGATTGACTGATTCGTATTCATATTTTGTTACAGTTGTTGTTTTTGTGGGGTTTTTATTTTCTGTAATAAACTGTTGAAACTTGATTATATTTTGTCGTGAATCACCTCCCTACATCCAACGAACTGACGTCGTAAAGGACAGACGGAGGGACCGTAGACACATTCTTTAGTATTTTCGGCATCAATATCTCCTTGATAAAAGAATCACAACGCAAAGTCATGAAAATATTAGGTGTATAAATGTGCCCAAAGCCTGTCCTGTTACACTGGTAAAGTGACACACCAAGCTATCACTAACAGATGAGGTGACCCTCCTAACACAAGTATCCCACCCCTACCCTAATTGGTTTTACCAATCACCACATCTGACTGATCATAAATATCCAACGGTAGGTGTTGACAAGTGCGCAGGTTTTATCACACGGCTGTTTTACAACATGTATTTTTTGGTGAAATCACAGTGTCTATTATATTATATTTAATAAAAGCATAACTTACGTTTGGTGATATTTGTATTTACACGGTTGTGTTTCTTCAAAACAAAGAAATGATTTTTCAGTGAAGGAACACGCGCTGGTTCATGGGAAAAATGTTTTCATGACGCTAAACATTGAATTATATTAGACATCGGTTGAGTTTTATGTCTTGACTGCAAAAATATCAGCCTTGTGCAAAGGAAAATTGGTCACCACGTGTTTTTTCGACAGCATGTTGCTGCGCTTTTCATGCCTTAGGATGTCTCCGTGGAAACAACACGATCAACTGTGTAAATCTACAATGCTTAGAGTTTCTGAACAACAGATTTTTAAAGAATGAACATTGGACGTGGTATAGATAAGGGTAGAAAAATCTTTACCTCGTTGTTTGTCCATTGAACTGTCTCCATGTGGTTCGGGCTTGCAATTGCTGTGGGTTGTTTTCCAATATGTGGGTGGGGGTTGTGTTTGTAAAAAAGTCATATATGCAATATACACCAGACGCACATTTCTCAATCACCGACTTCATGGAATGCTCTCTGTGAACATGTTTTGGTGGACGTCCATTTTGGGGAATCACGTCGACTATTCTTGTCTACTCTTCCTCTCTTCGTTCCGTTTTCTTTATCATCAGTGTATGTTTCAAACAGTTCATTTTCAAATTATATTCCATCACGTTGTCCAAGCCGTCTGTGTATTGCTTTGAAAATGTCAATGCGAGTATCCTCCACACTTTGGATATCGTAGGCCGTCTTCCTTGCTGTGAGAACTGGTCAGTGCTTCTATGACCCTGCACGGGCTGCCCATTGTTTGTTGATTGCCTGGACGCTGGGTCAGTCAGCAGTGACAATACTTGTGTAAATTCGCCTTCACATTTGTTTACATTTAGGACACTTGATTTTAAGCAAAACGCTCAATAATGTTCATGATTCACTCACATATACCCATTCCGGGTTGCTTCAAGGTCACATTACATTATTTTTGCACAACATCATCTCATAATTAACGCGATTGTGACGGAGCATTCTTTTCAGCGACATGCTATTCAGGCGCATGCGCAACCTGCTATGATCTACACTAACACCCAATGTGAATACGTACCAATATACATGTTGCACTTAATGTGTTGAATCTGATTCATTTAGGCAATTTCTTAAATGTCTAAATATTTTAGTCATTTTACAAATTAAGTGACAAATCTGCTCATGTCCATTGACACGCTGACTGATTTTACACATTGCCTGAAACATAATGTGCTGTGTTGACAACCGAGCTTTGCACATGTTGCACCTTATATAGCTACGATGTATACTGGCATCCTGGGTGTACGTGTGCCACCGTATAAAGCTCCGTTGTATACTGATATCCTGGATGTACATGTAACACTTTACATAGCTATGATGTATACTGACATCTTGTGTGAACATGTGTAACTTTATATAGCGACGTTGTATACTGACATCGTGGGTGTACATGTGTTACTTTATATAGCTACTTTGCACACTGACATCCTGGATGTTCATGTACCACTATATAAAGCTACGTTGTATACTGACACCCAGGGTGTACACCTTTCACTATATATAGCTAAATTATATACTGTCATCCTGGGTGTACATGTACCACTATATATAGCTACGTTGTATACTAACATCCTGGGTGTGCATGTGTCACTATATATAGCTACGTTGTATACTGACATCTTGGGTGTGCATGTGTCACTATATATAGTTAAGTTGTATACTGACATAACGGGTGTACATGTGTCACTATATATAGTTAAGTTGTATACTGACATAACGGGTGTACATGTGTCACTATATATAGTTAAGTTGTATACTGACATAACGGGTGTACATGTGTCACTATGTATAGCTACGCTGTATACTGACATAACGGGTGTACATGTGGCACTTTATATAGCCTTATTGTGTATTGAATTCCTGGGTGTACATGTCTCACTATATAAAGCTATGGTTCATATTATATCTACGATGTATACTGACATCCTGTGTGTACATCTACCACAATATATAGCGACGTTGTATACTGACATCGTGTGTATACATATGTCACTATATATAGCTATGTTGTATACTGACATCCTGTGTGTATATTTCTCAATATATATAGTTTCGTTCAATACTGACATCCTGGCTGTATATATTTCACTATTCATACCTACGTTGCATACTGATATCCTGTGTGTACATGTGTCACTACATATAACTACGTTGTATACTGACATCTTGGGTGCACATGCATCACTATATATATCTTCAATATATTCTGACACCCTGGGTGTACAAGTGTCACTATGTATAACTACGTTGTATACTGACATCTTGTGTGAACATGTGTCACTATATACAGCTTTGTTGTATACTGACATCCTGTGTATACAAACGTACACAACGTACTAAATATAGCTGCCTTGTATACTGAAATCCCCTATGTATTTGTACCAATATATATAGCTATGTTGTATACTGACATCCTGGGTACATGTGTCACTATGTATAAATACGTGGTAAACTGACATCCTGGGTACATGTGTCACTATGTATAACTACGTTGTATACTGACATCCCGTGTGCACATGTGTCACTTTATATAGCTACGTTGTACACTGATATCCTGTGTGTACATGTGTCACCTTATATAGGTGCATTGAATATTTAAATCTTGTGTGTACATGTGTCACTATATATAGGTACGTTGTATACTGACATCCTGGGTACATGTGTCACTATGTATAACTACGTTCTAAACTGACATCCTAGCTGTACATGTTTCACTATAGAGCGACGTTGTACACTGACATCTTTGGTGTACATGTTTCACTATACATACCTACGTTGTACATCGACATCCTGTGTGTACATGTGTCACTTTATATAGATACATCTTATACTGACATCCTGTGTGTACATGTACAACTATATATAGCTACGTTGTATACTGACATCGTAGTTGTACATGTGTCATTATATATAGCTATATTGTATATTTATATCATGTGTGTACATGTGTCACTATTTACAGATTCGTTGTATACCGACATCCTGTGTGTACATGTCTCACCATATAACTACGTTCTATTAAATGCTATTAAAATGTTATGTGCACACGTGTCACTATATTTAGCTACGTTGTATACTGAAATTCCCTGTGTATTTGTACCACTATATATAGCTACGTTATATACTGACATCCTGGGTACATGTGTCACTATGTATAACTACGTTGCAAACTGACATCCTGTGTATACATATGTACATGTACTGATATCCTGGGTGTACATGTGTCACTATATATAGCTACGTTATATACTGACATCCGGGGTGTACTGTGTCACTATAATGAGTGAATGAATTATCTTTATATCCTCCATTAATTTCGGAGAGTGATATACATTTGGAATCATGTTAACACAGCATATTAACACGAACATTATGCAGAGACATCCTGGGTGTATATGTGTCACTATGTATACCAACGTTGCATACTGACACCTTGGGTGTACATGTGTCACTATATATAGCCATGTTGTACACTGACATACTAGGTGTACACGTACCACTATTTATACATGTACCTTCACTGTATACAGGGTTAGCATGTATCACTATTTATATCTACGTTGTACGCTGACATCTGATGTGTACAAGTAACACTACATATAACTTCGTTTTATACTGACATCCTGGGTGTACATGTTTCACTGTATATAGCTACGTAATATACTGACATCCGGGGTGTACTGTGTCACTATTTATAGCTATATTGTATACTGAGATCATGCCTGTACATGTACTGCTATATAGCTATGTTGTTTACTGATATCCTGGTTGTGCAGGTGTCACCAGGTATAACTATTTCATATACTGACATCCTTGGCGTGCACGTGTCACTTTGTATAGCTACGTTGTATACTGACAACTTAGGTGCACATGGTTCACTATGTATAGCTACGCTGTTTACTGCAATCTGGCTGAGCAGGTGTTACAATATATAGCTACGTTGTATACTGACATCTTGTGTGTACATGTGTCACCATATATACCTACGTTGTATACTGACATCCTAGATGTACATGTACCACTATATATAGCTACGTTGTATACTGACATCTTGTGTTTACATGTGTCACCATATATACCTACGTTGTATACTGACATCCTGTGTATACAAGTGTCACTACATATAGCTACGTTGCAAACTGACATCCTGGGTGTACATGTGTCACTATATATAGCTACGTTGTATACTGACATCTTGGGTGTACATGTGTCACTATATATAGCTACGTTATACACTGATATCCTGGATGTGTATGTAGCACTATACATAGCTACGTTTTATAATGACATCCTTGGCGTGCATGTGTCCATATATATAGTTACGTTATATACTGACATCCAGGGTGTACAAGTATCACGATATATAGCTACGTTGGATACTGACATCCTGTGTGTACATGTGTCACTATGTATAGCTACGTTGGATACTGACATATTGGGTGTACATGTGTCACCATATATAGCTACGTTATATACTGGCATCCAGGGTGTACAAGTTTCACGATATATAGCTACGTTGGATACTGACATATTGGGTGTACAAGTATCACTAGATATAGCTACGTTGTATTCTGACATCCTGGATTTACAGGTTACACTATATATAGCTACGTTATATACTGACATCCAGGGTGTACAAGTGTCAATGCTGGATTACCTCCCCTGGAGTATGTTGTGTACAATCACATGCTGTCAGTGATTAATAAAAAAATCTAATTATCTGCTCACGCAAGGGGGCATAGAAAGTTACCAAATATCATGGGAATATCTCTAGAAGCCTGGCGAGCTAGAATCGGCACATTTATCCCCCCAAGAGGACTCCGACAAGTAGAAACAATTCCACCTTACAACCCCACAACACAATTGACGCCGGGTATGAATAGGCTTATCGCCTTCTTCTCTGTACCACACTCCTACTTTGTGTATGGAGTGTAGGTGAAGTTACAGCAAGTACAATCGAAGCAGCACTGCCTACACTTATTCCCCCTGCCCAGATATGTTCCGATGATAGATTTTGTCACAACTATATGAGCAGAGCCACATTGGTTACATATCGAAAACTGAACAATGCATTTTACAGGAACGTCTCACCACCCATATCACTATTACACTTAGCCGGAGATGTAGAACCCAACCCAGGCCCCACAAACACAGAGTCAGATGCTTTAAAAGATGCAATTATTAAACAGATTAAGGAATCTGAGGATAGACTGGCTTGAGACATTAACTCTCTCAAAGATGAAATCCACTCAATAAGAGAGGAGGTTAGCGGGTTATGGAGAGAGGTGGACAATACTAAAGAAACACAAGCTATCCTACAAGCCTGTTAGAGTTTGATGCTCTAGCTGATAGAATGTATGATATTGAAAGTTTTTGTCAGTCTATAGATGAACTAGAAACTAAAGTTGAACATCAAGAATGACAAAGCAGATGGAACAATATTATATTTTATGATGTACCTGAGGGTGTATCTGAATCATACAGGGTGTGCAAAGAAAAAGTTATTGAAATAATTAACACGACCAGAGACAAGAAGGACAAGTCCCTACAACTAAAGAAGCAGATACCGGTATACCATAAGGAGAATCAGATAGAGGAAACAGACAGAGTGGTGATATATCTGTCCCCGAGACAGAAATGAGCCAGGAAACAGAGAGGAGCAATACAACAGAGAGCTCAGTGCATATAGACTTAGGCAGAAACAATTATTCTGATTGGCACAGGGATCGTGCATATGATGACAAGAGATAGTCGGGAAATGAAACGAAGAAACAGTCTGATCGTAAATTAAGAGACAGAAACAGGCCCGTAGACAGGAACAGTAGATACAGATAGGGGTGCGGCCAGGGCCTTCGTGATTGTACGATACTTCGTTCAACACTTTTCACTAAAACTCACGCACAGGTGGAGTTTTAATTCTGGAATGTGTCAGGACCCTTTTCCAAAATTGATTACTCTGACTTTATTGACTTTATTAAACCATGTGATATCATTGGTTTAACTGAAACATGGATGAAAGATTATGATTTGTATTCATTATTTTCAGAATTTATGATATATGTAAAAGAAGCTGAAAAGATATCGGCAACGGGCAGATGTTCTGGAGGTGTTATAGTACTTGTTAAAAAGAATCCATCTGTTTATGTCTAGGATATAGAGGTGTTTGATAGCGGAATTTTACTCTTATTGGACAAACAGCTCTTTGGACTTAAAAAAGATATTTTATACTCTTGTGTTTAGATACATCCAGAGGGATCAAATTGGTATTCTAATCTGTCAAGACAGTATACGAATGGTGTAATATATCTACAAGAGAAGCTGCTTGAGGTTCTACTGAAATTTAATGATGCATATATGTTTATTGGTGGCGATTTTAACGCCAGGACGGGAACAGAGGCTGATTTATTGAGGATGATATTATTGAGTATGTTGAAGGTAATGACGGTTGTTTATGTTTATGTTTATTGCTAGATAAATTCTCACTGAAAAGATATTCAGTGGATAAGTGTGTCAATAATTTTGGCAGATGTTTGTTAAATCTATGTGCTGTATTAAATGTTCATATAATGAACGGAAGATGTGATGATGATCAGGGAGTTGGTGACTATACGTTCATTTGACATAATGGGCCAGCTGAATAGATTACGTTTTATGCTCCCAAGGGCTTTTTCCAAATTGCTAAAAGTTTGCTATCCTTTCGCAAGCAGAATCATCACACATCACCACACCTTCCACTTAATTTATCTTTACGAGCGCTTTATCACAGTGAACGCCATGATGATAGTAATGCCAAGTTTAAGTAGGACAGCACAAAGAAAAACTCCTTTTGCGGTAATTTACAATCAGATAGGGCTCGAAATTTGTTGGAGGAATCCATAGATGTAGCCTTTACAAACATAGATGAAAGTATTAATTGTTTATCCCGAGCTTTGTGTAAGGCAGCAGAAGGAATGCGGAAACTTGTTTGTGGTACTCCAAAAACTAGCAAACCTTGGTATGATTAGTTGTAACCCGGATCTTCTCGGGTTTGAAACTTCGTATGAATGACGTTAGCTATGGTGTCTCTAAACTTTGCTGAAGACCAGTTGCAGCCCGGATCTTCTCGGGTTTGAAACTTCGTATGAATGACGTTAGCTGTGGTGTCTCTAAACTTTGCTGAAGACCAGTTGTAGCCCGGATCTTCTCGGGTTTGGAACTTCGTATGAATGACGTTAGCTATGGTGTCTCTAAACTTTGCTGAAGACCAGTTGTAGCCCGGATCTTCTCGGGTTTAAACCTTCGTATGAATGACGTTAGCTATGGTGTCTCTAAACTTTGCTGAAGACCAGTTGTAGCCCGGATCTTCTCGGGTTTAAAACTTCGTATGAATGACGTTAGCTATGGTGTCTCTAAACTTTGCTGAAGACCAGTTGTAGCCCGGATCTTCTCGGGTTTGAAACTTCGTATGAATGACGTTAGCTATGGTGTCTCTAAACTTTGCCGAAAACAAGTTGTAACCCGGATCTTAACGGGTTTGAAACTTCGTATAAATGACGTTAGCTATGGTGTCTCTAAACTTTGCCGAAGACCAATTGTAGCCCGGATCTTCTCGGGTTTGAAACTTTGTATGAATGACGTTAGCTATGGTGTCTCTAAATGCTGAAAACCAGTTGTAGCCCGGATCTTCTCGGGTTTGAAACTTCGTATGAATGACGTTAGCTATGGTGTCTCTAAACTTTGCTGAAGACCAGTTGTAGCCCGGATCTTCTCGGGTTTGAAACTTCGTATGAATGACGTTAGCTATGGTGTCTCTAAACTTTGCTGAAGACCAATTGTAACCCGGATCTTCTCGAACATCTAACTGTGTTGACCCGAGCCGCGTCCAGATGGAGTTTAGGACCTGGAAAAAATTGTATTTGTTGTGTGGCAAGTTTACAATCGGCTGATTGTTTGCTTGTTTCCAAACGGTGTTTTTTTATCTCCCATACCTGGGCTGTTACCTGAACTAATTATGTGAGTAATAATATAACATAACAAATCAAAAGCATCCAAGAAAATTTAACTTGCTTACATACAAATAATCATGACAATTACTTTGAAGTAAATATTACAACAACACTAACCAATGTATTCTTTTCAACTAACGTACCTATATTTATTTACAGATACTATATACTGATCGAATGCAGTCATCACATTTATATGTATTCTACTGCACTGAATAAAAAGGCTCTACGTCTCACTTAAAGTTAATCAGACTTGTATGTCGCTGTGGTGAGTTTATAAATGTGACGTATTATACTCTTGAAGCAGCACGAGAACTGATATAAATTAGAAGTCACCTGAACGCCAGTTAACGCAGAATTATCCTTAAAAATATCCACTCAAAGATTCCAGGACCGTGGGGAGTCAAAATATACTGAATGTCCATGGAAAACGATCAGTACCCAGTGTGAATGATGACATGTAAGTGAACACTCAATGGCTTTAGAAATCTGCAGCCCTGATCTCCACTGGTGGGGTACTTGAGTCCATCTAAACCAGAGATGCCCTCGGGTGCCTATCTGATCACTTATTCTCTCACTGGTATCAAAACTGCTGCACTCGATACCATAGCGTCAGGCGTGAACACCTGGTGTCAAATGCTGATTCTGGGAGTTCCATTCATATAATTTGCAGCATTATTGTCTTTAATGTTTAGCGGATAATAGAGACATGTAAGGTGAGATGAGGTTAAATGGGGTTAAACCTCCCGTCCAAGAATTTTGCACTATATAGCGACGTGCATGCACACGTGTGTGTGTGCGTGCGTCGTGCGTGCGTGTGTGCGTGCGTGCGTGCGTGCGTGCGTGTGTGTGGCTGCTTGTACTAGTCCGGACTGATGCCGATTTTATACTGCCAGCCCACTGATATACCATGCCGCAGTTTAACATGAACACCAGTCCTTGTTTTAACCCCTTAATGCCGAGCGTCAGGCAGGGTAACGACAAGTACCATCTTTTAAGGTCTTTTGGTACGACACGACCGGGGATGAGACGATCCACAACAAAACCACGCTGGCGGTCTAATATGAATCCATATGGATTTATTCAGGTTATTTAAGTTCTAAATTTGGGGTTTTAAATTATATTGACCCTGGTTAGGTTTTAAGTTGTGTAACTAAGCTGTAGGACTAATACTTGAGTTCGACACAACCAGGGATTCGAGACATCGGGGCTTTGACTGTACCTCATTAATTTCTTTGTTTTACCCTAATAAGTCAACTTTTATCAAAGGCAAAAACTGTTGAAACAATCCCAACACTATTGATGGTACTGTTACACAACCACTCACACATGTCCTTCAATACTGGGTTCACTCGGTGAAAGTATGACTTAATTAATCCCCTTTTTGAAGATGAGGATCGACTTTGGTCTGTAAACCCCACTGATAACATCATTGCAGCTAATGGAGCTGATCAATCAGGACATTATCTCTCGGACATCGGAGTTGATCAAACATACACGTATTTGATTTATTCTAATCGTGACAATCCTATTGTCAACCGGATCATTATCATCACATTTAGTATAGCTAATAACAATCTCTCACATGGCATTGTTTGTGCTAAAATTGAAACTAAATTGCACTGTAGTCAGTAATATCTCAATCTCATTAAAATCATCTTAGTTCTGTACTGGTTATAAACACCAACATATTATGGGAATCAGGAAAACCCATTACTTTTCTTCTATATGTAATATGAAGTTCTCATTGGTATGTCATTCTAATATAGCTAGGGGGCACGGGTGGCCCAGTCGTCTAAGGCGCCGCGATTCGCTGTGCAGAGTTGCGTCCCTTGGGCACGCCAGGAACCTATGATTGTGGGTTCGAATCCAGGTTCACCCGATTATGTTTCTAGGTTTGTCAGCACCATACCCGTGCTCGTGGGTTTCACTGAAGTGGTAAACGTCTGAGACCTGCATCACTTCGGGCTTTCCTCCCACATTAAGCTGACACGCCGCGATATAACTGGAACACTGTTAAAAGCGGCGTTAAACACAACTCACTCACTCACTCACTCTAATATCTCTACTATAATATTTCCAAAATATGACCGTGAAGTAATATCATGTCGAGATACAACTTGGTTTATTTTCGTTGCAAATTATCGGCACGTGATTGACATGGGCCATTGTCAACCCAATATTGGCCCCAATACAGGCCTCACATCTGTGACGTCATTCTATTGTTTGAAGACTCCATTATTTTTCAGGAATCGAGAGTTGTTATTCAACTGTACATTATCTTGAACATTTGAATAAATTTCCACAAGGATTAAGATGGAACTATTTTTACATTTATTGACAAGTGAATAATTTCATTTTTTTACCAAATACTTATGTCGTCAGCGGGGTTCGAACCCGCATTTTATTATTAGAGAACATGTAATTGTCAACCTCAGCTACGGCGGCACATGACTGTATGGTGTGAAATTAATTATTAAATATTTTCATAATTTTGCATAATGCTGAAAAGCTCAAAATAATATGTATATATTTTGTGCTAGAGCAGTTTAAAACAATCATACAACAATGTTCATATTTATAGCAATGAGATAAACCTTTGACGAGAAAAGACAACTAAGGTAATATAAATATCCCTTTTTCGGGCTCTTTATTTCCTGTTATTCCCGTCAGCATGTATTGACAATGTGCAAGCGATTGATAAATACTAGTTTAGGACTCAACGAAATTATGAAGAGCCGTGTACCATGCATTGTAAATGTCAGATCGCGACAGAGCTTGGCGCACGTGTAACAGCCGCAGAGAACGCGTCCCTCGTGCATAACGCAAGGGCCACCCATGCAGTATAAATACAGACAACAAAGAATTCTGGTTTATTTTTCAAATATTTTCAACAAGAGAATATTTTGTCAAAGTGTAAAAGTAGGGATGAGTTTTAAGTAGGGGAATATCCTCGTAACTCTCCATTCCTTAAGAATAATAGGTGTCGGCTCCTCTGGGGCCGACCCGTGAAGATTCCGGGGTAGAACAGGTCTTCAGCAATCCATGCTTGCCGTAAAACGGGATCGGGTGGTCAGGCTCGCTGACTTGGTTGATGCATGTCATCGATCCCAAATGCGTGGATTGATGCTCATGATATCAATCACTGGATTGTCTGGTCCAGACTCGATTATTTACAGACCACCGTCATATAGCTGGAATATTGCTGAGTGCGGCGTTAAACAACAAACAAAACCAAAACCAAATCCTGTGGGGCCTCTGGCCCATTATTTTAAACGAATGGACAGTGACTCGGACATTTCCCTCTACGAACGTGTCGGTCAAACAGGGTGCCAGCAATAGTTACATTATATGTGTAGCTGTTTGGCGATGTTACTCATGAATCCCACATGATTGTTGTTCTCTTTTTACATTTCATAACACGTAAAATGATGAGTGGAATCACACGAGGATGGTGTGTATTGCTTGTCTGCATGTTTTCACTTTTATTTTCTTTACGTCCACAGCAACGTGTGATCAGTTTGAAAAATTATACAGTTAAAGGATCACCTGTACTCTTTATACTTTAAATAATAAAAAATAACTGCACCACAGAAAAGATGTTTATCACTTGCTTGATAACGGTGTTAGAACCTGCACCGAAACGTCGCTCTTAATTGTAATAAAGAAGTTGTTCATCCATAAATTCTTATCCTTACTTATTTCAAATCAACTTGAATATCTGTATCGTTTAAGTGTTTGAATAAAGATAATGTAACAGGTTTTTAGGTTTTGCATCAATGGTGGCATGATTCAGAGAAATGACCATTGCAAAAAAAGATGCCAAAGGTGTCTGAATATCTTGATAACCCGTCCAGGGTTATTTGTTTATTCTGGCCTGTGAGGCGGCTGATATGTAACTTTTCTGTCAGAACCTGATGACCACATTCAACTTAAATAAACATTATTTGCATGTTTTATTCTTTCAAGTTATTGTTTTGTATTCGACATTTCTTCTTGTGTATTTCAAAATAATTATTCATTTAATTCGTTAATTATATTAACTATGTGTCTTTGAAACGAATCGAATAAAATAACAGTTGTCGATGTGTGTTTTAGAAGTAATTCTTCTTAATTATGAAGTGATATTGTTCAATCACTGAGTGAGTACATTCTGTCAGCAGTATTTCAGGTGTGTCACAATGGTTTGAACTGACCCAGTGGCGTCCAGGTACTCCCATGTCTGAGAGCACGTTCCACAGAGATACGATGATACGCAAACCTCAGGCTCTTTCGACAAGTATGGTACTTGGTGCATATTCCGAACCGGCTACCGTTTCTCAAAGAGGTCGAGGGGCGGTCGGGTAGCCTTGTGGTTAAAGCGTTAGCTCGTCATGCCGAAGACCCGGGTTCGATTCCCGACATGCGTACAATGTGTGGAGCCCATTTCTGGTGTCCCCCGCCATGATATTGCTGGAATATTGCTAAAAACGGCGTAAAACCATACTCACTCACTCACTCATTCACTCAAAGAGGTCGATACGGTTTCGAAATAGGTGTCATGACAGTGCTATTCTAGTCAATGGCGTCACCTCTTCGATTGCAAATTTGTGTCCTTAGTTTCCTGGATCCGCTGGCTGCTGGAAATGCAGGATCACCGCTCTCCAGTCAATCAACACTAAACCGTGCCAGACGGATTTACCAACGTGCCACAGTCTACTGATTGACCAAATACCGCTTTTTTGCATTGTACGCACAATTAAAAACATTTCCGCGGATTATGGAGACTAGGTATTCTCTTACGTTGACTTTTTATATTTTCAAACATTTTTCATTTTGGTTTGGCATGGACATAATACCACGCGTGAATATGATAATCTATCACACGGCACAGCATCGAGTGTTCTGCCCACATCATCGAAAGGATTGGCAGCATTGTCCATCAACACCAGCGTCAGATAACAGCACTGCAAACAAACCAGCTTGATTTTCCAAATGTGCAGATTGTACTTTAATTTCTGGATTTTTAGCTCACCTTGGCAAAGTTTCTTCAACGCATCGTGCAAGACCGAGGGTCGTCTTTCTTGTTTTCCAAGAGCACTACGAATAGTGACAACGCTATACATTAATGATTTTCCACATAAGCTATCTATTCCAAACTGTGATAGTGGTTCAACAATCCGTTTTGGCCTTGTATTCAAAATTAAGTTTTCCACAGCTTGAGACTGTCGCAGTAATTAAGTCCAAATATGTACCACTTAACATTTGGTGCTGGAAATAATAGTGCATGACGTTAATACTACTATACACTATCACATTGCCATAGCTGCGTGGGTGATACTTTCCATGTTAGAACTGGCATACATGAGGTCGTAAGAGTCGTATTGCCAGCACTCATACTAAATATTTCTTGATTGGCGTCTTACTCTATTGCAATTTCCCTGCATCATAAATTTGAATTGTGTTCAAAGTACATGCGCCATTGTAGTTCACGTGTTGTCTGGGTATGCTGTGCGTGTATCCAACTGGTCTGTTCATACTAACAACGTTTGAACTCAAGACGGCAGGTCAGCACATGGTGATAGTGTCTTGGTGTACCTGGAGCACCTAGCCTAACCAAAGCTAGGCTGAGGGTGAGAGCCTATTTTTCGTCTCTGCACCTAGGCTTACATACCCGAGACCATCTGACACAGATTATGTCATATACAACAGTAATAATGAGAAGTGACATAGTTGCACAGGCCGTTCGGGATGGCTGACAGTCAATGGGGATTAAAAATTAGCATCTTATTAGTAATGACAGTTAAGTAATTCTAGACATATACTTGTCATGGCTACAATTGCTTCGATCAATGCTCATGATATCAATCACTGGATTGTCTGGTCCAGACTCGATTATTTACAGACCCCCGTCATAAAGCTGGAATATTGCTGAGTGCGGGGTTAAACAACAAACAAACAAACTGTGACAATATTGAATCTATGGTATTTGCCTTACTGTTTTACTATATTGATTTATATAATGTGTTGTTGTCACTATATGGATTAGCCATTGCCAGTGATGCGTTTCATTTTAACCCACTCCTTCACTTAATCTGTTGAATATACCAGGTGAGCTACAGTCATGGTTTTACAGTTCTACTCTTTCGTGAAGGCGTTGGAAACACATACCATATTCTACCGGATGATAAAGAGCTGGCACACATTCAGAAACTGGCACGGCATACACATCGTTTAAGAATGTCCGTCACTGCTGATGTTGAGATTTGCATGGGTCATTTCAAAAGGTTTCTGAAAGTAGGAGGAATGTATGTTTCACTTGAGAGTAAGAGACGGTGGCGATGGGCTCAGTGCCTGTATAGCGTATTTGTGTCTTCGTTCATCCTGGGGTTTCTTACTGGATACAGCTTAATATTCACGGAGGAAAAAGGCTTGACTGGAAGTTTTACAGTATCATTGACTCTCTGGCTGAGTTTTGCATGGAGCGCTTACCAAGTACCAGCTATTGCCATTGCATACTCGAAATACATTGATGCCTTTGTGAACGAGTTGTCATCTTTCTACATGATCTATGGCAGTGCAGTTAATTTGAAAAGGACAGCAGTCGTATTCAAGAGATTATTTATCATAACAATTGTAGCTCTGTTCCCTGGTAACTGTCTCATACCGGCTGTGTCCCCGCCATCAAGCACCAGCATGGGGAACAGATTATATTATCCATTTTACAAACTCGACGGTTTTAGTTATGTCGTAGGCATTTCATTTTCCACCTTATTTCACGCTTACAGAAACTTTGGACTATCTGCACCATATCTATTTTTTATTGCTCTTGCTAGATTTCTTGGTAAGGAATTTTCTCATGTCAACCAGCTGGTGAAAGAAATGGTTGAGTCCAAGACGGTGAACGAACAATGTGAATCATTACGGAAACGTCACATCCTTCTCTGTGGAGTACTGGAGACTGGTAACAAGATTGTTACCCATGTCATATTCGCCTGCTTCACAACACAGATTCCTGTTCTGTGTTTTGTACTATTTGGACTGATCAGAGGAACGTTGACTCTAGACGATACCATGTCGTCTGTTATCGTGAGTGGTGTTGGAATCGTGTGTTTGGTCTCGACTTTATTAATCGGGGCCTATATAAGTTCAACGGTAAGTACGCCTATTTTATCTATATACAAACATATATAAAGTCTGCGTCATAACATGAATGCTTCTGGATCGGTTATTGTTAAATGCATGATATAATAAAATAATGGTTATTATACACAAAATTACGAATAATATATAGTTTTGAAGAGTGTGAATTCAGCATTATTAGATACAATTGGGTATTTGATACTCGTTGAAACCGACCATAGTACCATAAGTGATTGTCACAGACACATACACTATCGATACACAACCCTCCATAAGAATATTATCTCTACGTTGACAAAGGCGGTAAACAATTTCATACTGTATTTGTTTTGTTTTTAAGTATTTGTAACCGATGAGGTAATGTTATCAACGCTACAAATAGACAAAACACAGTACATCTACAATTTCTTACAGTATTCGCTTTTAATGTATTCACATGCAGTGACGCCATCTGTCTTTGTGGCGAACAAACGACACAAACGAACGAATGCAGAGTGAGTGGGTGAGTGTGATTTTATGCCGTTTTTACGCCGTTATTGAGCAATATCCTAGCGATATCACGGCGGGCGACACCAGAAATGGGTTTCACCCATTGTACCCATCTCTCGTAGAGGAATATTGAGGATTCATGTTATGTCACACACTGACTTTACTTTGACAAATATTTGTGTATCCTTCTTTCATTCACGTTTTTATTAACAACCACCGACGGTTAAGTACAATTTGTAGGTAACAGATACATATAAATGACCATTATCGGCTTTCGACATAAAATACTTTTGGAATGTCAATGAGATCTGCGTGAATTATTTCATACAGTCTTACAGTCCCTCTCACATGTTCAGATGTCGAATATTAATAAAATATCGCTTTTTTTGCACATGGCTTAATATGAAACCCTGTACCATTATTTCAGGCTCACGGTTGTGTTGACGACCTGCTTCGTTGTGATCTTACGACACTGTCCGACACAACGTTGCATTCTGTAAGTAATATTTAATGTTGTCCACCTTAATGATATATTCCCTTTTTCCAATATAAAAACAACGATATAAATTATATTGAATATTGTTGGTGAAATCAATAATTTACTTGCAGGTCAGTCTTTTTACGACCCGCCTCATAAGACCTGTCATTGGATTCACAGTCCATGGCCTGTTTACCGTGGACTCATCGGCGATATTAACGGTGAGGACACCATTAGCACCCGAAAGACAGTATTTATGATTTATTTATTTATTTATTTTTTAACTTATTTATTATCAAAATCGAGCATTTACCACATTCAAGGTAGAATCGGAGTTTGAAGGATAATTAATTTGCGTAAAAGGTGATTAGTCGTGACAACACTTTAGCACTTAAGAAAACGTCAACAGAGCCTGTTTCTGTGATATTAAAATATATGGATATATTCTATACCTTCCTTTCCACTTAGTAAACAATGGGTTAAAAGTATATGGTCTTCTTTTCTTTTCTTCACGGTTAACGTCGTAAGAGAGTATTCTCATTATGTTTGCTTATGTTTCAAGGTATGTCAGAATCATACCCGTGCTCGTAGGCTTCACAGAAGTGGCAAATGTTTTAGACCTGCTTCACTACGGGTTTCGACATCAAACTAACACACCATGATATGATAGCGTTGCTAAAAGCGGCGTTAAAACAAACTCACTCGCTTATTCTTTATGTCTTCTAGGATAGCTGTATTTGTGTCATTCCTCAGTATGTGTAAAACAATAGAATTAGGAGACACTATTGCTACACGTATTACCAAATCATTAATAAGGTACAATGTTAACTGTCAACAGGTAGCAAATTTGTGTGTGTTTATTTTTACAGGTGTTGGGCACATTGCTCACATACGCCATCATCGTTCTGCAGCTCAATCCTGACGACACAACAACAGGCCTGGTGGAGGGAGTACATTCTGGGAATCAAACAGTGTCATAACATTAAATACAGACTTGATCCTATGACAGGTCTGGTGGAGGGAGCACATTATGGGAATCAAACAGTGCCATAACATGACATACAGACTTGATCCTATGATAGGCCTGGTGGAGGGAGTACATTCTGGGAATCAAACAGTGCCATAACATAACATACAGACTTGATCCTATGACAGGCCTGGTGGAGGGAGTACATTCTGGGAATCAAACAGTGCCATAACATAACATACAGACTTGATCCTATGACAGGCCTGGTGGAGGGAGTACATTCTGGGAATCAAACAGTGTCATAACAAACCATACAGACTTGATCCTATGACAGGCCTGGTGGAGGGAGTACATTCTGGGAATCAAACAGTGTCATAACATAACATACAGACTTGATCCTATGACAGGCCTGGTGGAGGGAGTACATTCTGGGAATCAAACAGTGCCATAACATAACACACAGACTTGATTTTATGACAGGCCTGGTGGAGGGAGTACATCCTGGGAATCAAACAGTGTCATAACATAACATACAGACTTGATCCTATGACAGGCCTGGTAGAGGGAGTACATTCTGGGAATCAAACAGTGCCATAACAAACCATACAGACTTGATCCTATGACAGGCCTGGTGGAGGGAGTACATTCTGGGAATCAAACAGTGCCATAACATAACACACAGACTTGATCCTATGACAGGCCTGGTGGAGGGAGTACATTCTGGGAATCAAACAGTGCCATAACATAACACACAGACTTGATCCTATGACAGGCCTGGTGGAGGGAGTACATTCTGGGAATCAAACAGTGCCATAACATAACACACAGACTTGATTTTATGACAGGCCCGGAGGAGGGACTACATTCTGAAATCAAACAGTGCCATAACATAACATATAGACTCGATCCTGTGACTGGCCTGGAGGAGGGAGTACATTCTGGGAATCAAACAGTGCCATAACATAACATACAGACTTGATCCTATGACAGGCCTGGTAGAGGGAGTACATTCTGGGAATCAAACAGTGCCATAACATAACATACAGACTTGATCCTATGACAGGCCTGGTGAAGGGAGAACATTCTCGGAATCAAACAGTGCCATAACATACAGACTTGATCCTATGACAGGCCTGGTGGAGGGAGTACATTCTGGGAATCAAACAGTGCCATAACATAACACACAGACTTGATCCTATGACAAGCCTGGTGGAGTGAGTACATTCTGGGAATCAAACAGTGCCATAACATACAGACTTGATCCTATGACAGGCCTGGTGAAGGGAGTACATTCTGGGAATCAAACAGTGCCATAACATTACATACAGACTTGATCCTATGATAGGCCTGGTGGAGGGAGTACATTCTGGGAATCAAACAGTGCCATAACATAACATACAGACTTGATCCTATGACAGGCCTGGTGGAGGGAGTACATTCTGGGAATCAAACAGTGCCATAACATAACATACAGACTTGATCCTATGACAGGCCTGGTGGAGGGAGTACATTCTGGGAATCAAACAGTGCCATACCATAACATACAGACTTGATCCTATGACAGGCCTGGTGGAGGGAGTACATTCTGGGAATCAAACAGTGTCATAACAAACCATACAGACTTGATCCTATGACAGGCCTGGTGGAGGGAGTACATTCTGGGAATCAAACAGTGTCATAACATAACATACAGACTTGATCCTATGACAGGCCTGGTGGAGGGAGTACATTCTGGGAATCAAACAGTGCCATAACATAACACACAGACTTGATTTTATGACAGGCCTGGTGGAGGGAGTACATCCTGGGAATCAAACAGTGTCATAACATAACATACAGACTTGATCCTATGACAGGCCTGGTAGAGGGAGTACATTCTGGGAATCAAACAGTGCCATAACAAACCATACAGACTTGATCCTATGACAGGCCTGGTGGAGGGAGTACATTCTGGGAATCAAACAGTGCCATAACATAACACACAGACTTGATCCTATGACAGGTCTGGTGGAGGGAGCACATTCTGGGAATCAAACAGTGCCATAACAAACCATACAGACTCGATCCTGTGACTGGCCTGGAGGAGGGAGTACATTCTGGGAATCAAACAGTGCCATAACATAACATACAGACTTGATCCTATGACAGGCCTGGTAGAGGGAGTACATTCTGGGAATCAAACAGTGCCATAACATAACATACAGACTTGATCCTATGACAGGCCTGGTGAAGGGAGAACATTCTCGGAATCAAACAGTGCCATAACATAACACACAGACTTGATCCTATGACAAGCCTGGTGGAGTGAGTACATTCTGGGAATCAAACAGTGCCATAACATACAGACTTGATCCTATGACAGGCCTGGTGAAGGGAGTACATTCTAGGAATCAAACAGTGCCATAACATTACATACAGACTTGATCCTATGACAGGCCTGGTGGAGGGAGAACATTCTGGGAATCAAACAGTGCCATAACATAACATACAGACTTGATCCTATGACAGGCCTGGTGAAGGGAGTACATTCTAGGAATCAAACAGTGCCATAACATAACATACAGACTTGATCCTATGACAGGCCTGGTAGAGGGAGTACATTCTGGGAATCAAACAGTGCCATAACATAACATACAGACTTGATCCTATGACAGGCCTGGTGAAGGGAGAACATTCTCGGAATCAAACAGTGCCATAACATAACACACAGACTTGATCCTATGACAAGCCTGGTGGAGTGAGTACATTCTGGGAATCAAACAGTGCCATAACATACAGACTTGATCCTATGACAGGCCTGGTGAAGGGAGTACATTCTAGGAATCAAACAGTGCCATAACATTACATACAGACTTGATCCTATGATAGGCCTGGTGGAGGGAGTACATTCTGGGAATCAAACAGTGCCATAACATAACATACAGACTTGATCCTATGACAGGCCTGGTGGAGGGAGTACATTCTGGGAATCAAACAGTGCCATAACATAACATACAGACTTGATCCTATGATAGGCCTGGTGGAGGGAGTACATTCTGGGAATCAAACAGTGCCATACCATAACATACAGACTTGATCCTATGACAGGCCTGGTGGAGGGAGTACATTCTGGGAATCAAACAGTGTCATAACAAACCATACAGACTTGATCCTATGACAGGCCTGGTGGAGGGAGTACATTCTGGGAATCAAACAGTGTCATAACATAACATACAGACTTGATCCTATGACAGGCCTGGTGGAGGGAGTACATTCTGGGAATCAAACAGTGCCATAACATAACACACAGACTTGATTTTATGACAGGCCTGGTGGAGGGAGTACATCCTGGGAATCAAACAGTGTCATAACATAACATACAGACTTGATCCTATGACAGGCCTGGTAGAGGGAGTACATTCTGGGAATCAAACAGTGCCATAACAAACCATACAGACTTGATCCTATGACAGGCCTGGTGGAGGGAGTACATTCTGGGAATCAAACAGTGCCATAACATAACACACAGACTTGATCCTATGACAGGCCTGGTGGAGGGAGTACATTCTGGGAATCAAACAGTGCCATAACATAACACACAGACTTGATCCTATGACAGGCCTGGTGGAGGGAGTACATTCTGGGAATCAAACAGTGCCATAACATAACACACAGACTTGATTTTATGACAGGCCCGGAGGAGGGACTACATTCTGGGAATCAAACAGTGCCATAACATAACATATAGACTCGATCCTGTGACTGGCCTGGAGGAGGGAGTACATTCTGGGAATCAAACAGTGCCATAACATAACATACAGACTTGATCCTATGACAGGCCTGGTAGAGGGAGTACATTCTGGGAATCAAACAGTGCCATAACATAACATACAGACTTGATCCTATGACAGGCCTGGTGAAGGGAGAACATTCTGGGAATCAAACAGTGCCATAACATAACACACAGACTTGATCCTATGACAAGCCTGGTGGAGTGAGTACATTCTGGGAATCAAACAGTGCCATAACATACAGACTTGATCCTATGACAGGCCTGGTGAAGGGAGTACATTCTGGGAATCAAACAGTGCCATAACATTACATACAGACTCGATCCTATGACAGGTCTGGTGGAGGGAGTACATTCTGGGAATCAAACAGTGCCATAACATAACATACAGACTTGATCCTATGACAGGCCTGGTGAAGGGAGTACATTCTGGGAATCAAACAGTGCCATAACATAACATACAGACTTGATCCTATGACAGGCCTGGTGAAGGGAGAACATTCTGGGAATCAAACAGTGCCATAACATAACACACAGACTTGATCCTATGACAAGCCTGGTGGAGTGAGTACATTCTGGGAATCCAACAGTGCCATAACATACAGACTTGATCCTATGACAGGCCTGGTGAAGGGAGTACATTCTGGGAATCAAACAGTGCCATAACATAACACACAGACTTGATCCTATGACAGATCTGGTGGAGTGAGTACATTCTGGGAATCAAACAGTGCCATAACATAACATACAGACTTGATCCTATGACAGGCCTGGTGGAGGGAGTACATTCTGGGAATCAAACAGTGTCATAACAAACCATACAGACTTGATCCTATGACAGGCCTGGTGGAGGGAGTACATTCTGGGAATCAAACAGTGTCATAACATAACATACAGACTTGATCCTATGACAGGCCTGGTGGAGGGAGTACATTCTGGGAATCAAACAGTGCCATAACATAACACACAGACTTGATTTTATGACAGGCCTGGTGGAGGGAGTACATCCTGGGAATCAAACAGTGTCATAACATAACATACAGACTTGATCCTATGACAGGCCTGGTAGAGGGAGTACATTCTGGGAATCAAACAGTGCCATAACAAACCATACAGACTTGATCCTATGACAGGCCTGGTGGAGGGAGTACATTCTGGGAATCAAACAGTGCCATAACATAACACACAGACTTGATCCTATGACAGGCCTGGTGGAGGGAGTACATTCTGGGAATCAAACAGTGTCATAACAAACCATACAGACTTGATCCTATGACAGGCCTGGTGGAGGGAGTACATTCTGGGAATCAAACAGTGTCATAACATAACATACAGACTTGATCCTATGACAGGCCTGGTGGAGGGAGTACATTCTGGGAATCAAACAGTGCCATAACATAACACACAGACTTGATTTTATGACAGGCCTGGTGGAGGGAGTACATCCTGGGAATCAAACAGTGTCATAACATAACATACAGACTTGATCCTATGACAGGCCTGGTAGAGGGAGTACATTCTGGGAATCAAACAGTGCCATAACAAACCATACAGACTTGATCCTATGACAGGCCTGGTGGAGGGAGTACATTCTGGGAATCAAACAGTGCCATAACATAACACACAGACTTGATCCTATGACAGGCCTGGTGGAGGGAGTACATTCTGGGAATCAAACAGTGCCATAACATAACACACAGACTTGATCCTATGACAGGCCTGGTGGAGGGAGTACATTCTGGGAATCAAACAGTGCCATAACATAACACACAGACTTGATTTTATGACAGGCCCGGAGGAGGGACTACATTCTGAAATCAAACAGTGCCATAACATAACATATAGACTCGATCCTGTGACTGGCCTGGAGGAGGGAGTACATTCTGGGAATCAAACAGTGCCATAACATAACATACAGACTTGATCCTATGACAGGCCTGGTAGAGGGAGTACATTCTGGGAATCAAACAGTGCCATAACATAACATACAGACTTGATCCTATGACAGGCCTGGTGAAGGGAGAACATTCTCGGAATCAAACAGTGCCATAACATACAGACTTGATCCTATGACAGGCCTGGTGGAGGGAGTACATTCTGGGAATCAAACAGTGCCATAACATAACACACAGACTTGATCCTATGACAAGCCTGGTGGAGTGAGTACATTCTGGGAATCAAACAGTGCCATAACATACAGACTTGATCCTATGACAGGCCTGGTGAAGGGAGTACATTCTGGGAATCAAACAGTGCCATAACATTACATACAGACTTGATCCTATGATAGGCCTGGTGGAGGGAGTACATTCTGGGAATCAAACAGTGCCATAACATAACATACAGACTTGATCCTATGACAGGCCTGGTGGAGGGAGTACATTCTGGGAATCAAACAGTGCCATAACATAACATACAGACTTGATCCTATGATAGGCCTGGTGGAGGGAGTACATTCTGGGAATCAAACAGTGCCATACCATAACATACAGACTTGATCCTATGACAGGCCTGGTGGAGGGAGTACATTCTGGGAATCAAACAGTGTCATAACAAACCATACAGACTTGATCCTATGACAGGCCTGGTGGAGGGAGTACATTCTGGGAATCAAACAGTGTCATAACATAACATACAGACTTGATCCTATGACAGGCCTGGTGGAGGGAGTACATTCTGGGAATCAAACAGTGCCATAACATAACACACAGACTTGATTTTATGACAGGCCTGGTGGAGGGAGTACATCCTGGGAATCAAACAGTGTCATAACATAACATACAGACTTGATCCTATGACAGGCCTGGTAGAGGGAGTACATTCTGGGAATCAAACAGTGCCATAACAAACCATACAGACTTGATCCTATGACAGGCCTGGTGGAGGGAGTACATTCTGGGAATCAAACAGTGCCATAACATAACACACAGACTTGATCCTATGACAGGTCTGGTGGAGGGAGCACATTCTGGGAATCAAACAGTGCCATAACAAACCATACAGACTCGATCCTGTGACTGGCCTGGAGGAGGGAGTACATTCTGGGAATCAAACAGTGCCATAACATAACATACAGACTTGATCCTATGACAGGCCTGGTAGAGGGAGTACATTCTGGGAATCAAACAGTGCCATAACATAACATACAGACTTGATCCTATGACAGGCCTGGTGAAGGGAGAACATTCTCGGAATCAAACAGTGCCATAACATAACACACAGACTTGATCCTATGACAAGCCTGGTGGAGTGAGTACATTCTGGGAATCAAACAGTGCCATAACATACAGACTTGATCCTATGACAGGCCTGGTGAAGGGAGTACATTCTAGGAATCAAACAGTGCCATAACATTACATACAGACTTGATCCTATGACAGGCCTGGTGGAGGGAGAACATTCTGGGAATCAAACAGTGCCATAACATAACATACAGACTTGATCCTATGACAGGCCTGGTGAAGGGAGTACATTCTAGGAATCAAACAGTGCCATAACATAACATACAGACTTGATCCTATGACAGGCCTGGTAGAGGGAGTACATTCTGGGAATCAAACAGTGCCATAACATAACATACAGACTTGATCCTATGACAGGCCTGGTGAAGGGAGAACATTCTCGGAATCAAACAGTGCCATAACATAACACACAGACTTGATCCTATGACAAGCCTGGTGGAGTGAGTACATTCTGGGAATCAAACAGTGCCATAACATACAGACTTGATCCTATGACAGGCCTGGTGAAGGGAGTACATTCTAGGAATCAAACAGTGCCATAACATTACATACAGACTTGATCCTATGATAGGCCTGGTGGAGGGAGTACATTCTGGGAATCAAACAGTGCCATAACATAACATACAGACTTGATCCTATGACAGGCCTGGTGGAGGGAGTACATTCTGGGAATCAAACAGTGCCATAACATAACATACAGACTTGATCCTATGATAGGCCTGGTGGAGGGAGTACATTCTGGGAATCAAACAGTGCCATACCATAACATACAGACTTGATCCTATGACAGGCCTGGTGGAGGGAGTACATTCTGGGAATCAAACAGTGTCATAACAAACCATACAGACTTGATCCTATGACAGGCCTGGTGGAGGGAGTACATTCTGGGAATCAAACAGTGTCATAACATAACATACAGACTTGATCCTATGACAGGCCTGGTGGAGGGAGTACATTCTGGGAATCAAACAGTGCCATAACATAACACACAGACTTGATTTTATGACAGGCCTGGTGGAGGGAGTACATCCTGGGAATCAAACAGTGTCATAACATAACATACAGACTTGATCCTATGACAGGCCTGGTAGAGGGAGTACATTCTGGGAATCAAACAGTGCCATAACAAACCATACAGACTTGATCCTATGACAGGCCTGGTGGAGGGAGTACATTCTGGGAATCAAACAGTGCCATAACATAACACACAGACTTGATCCTATGACAGGCCTGGTGGAGGGAGTACATTCTGGGAATCAAACAGTGCCATAACATAACACACAGACTTGATCCTATGACAGGCCTGGTGGAGGGAGTACATTCTGGGAATCAAACAGTGCCATAACATAACACACAGACTTGATTTTATGACAGGCCCGGAGGAGGGACTACATTCTGGGAATCAAACAGTGCCATAACATAACATATAGACTCGATCCTGTGACTGGCCTGGAGGAGGGAGTACATTCTGGGAATCAAACAGTGCCATAACATAACATACAGACTTGATCCTATGACAGGCCTGGTAGAGGGAGTACATTCTGGGAATCAAACAGTGCCATAACATAACATACAGACTTGATCCTATGACAGGCCTGGTGAAGGGAGAACATTCTGGGAATCAAACAGTGCCATAACATAACACACAGACTTGATCCTATGACAAGCCTGGTGGAGTGAGTACATTCTGGGAATCAAACAGTGCCATAACATACAGACTTGATCCTATGACAGGCCTGGTGAAGGGAGTACATTCTGGGAATCAAACAGTGCCATAACATTACATACAGACTCGATCCTATGACAGGTCTGGTGGAGGGAGTACATTCTGGGAATCAAACAGTGCCATAACATAACATACAGACTTGATCCTATGACAGGCCTGGTGAAGGGAGTACATTCTGGGAATCAAACAGTGCCATAACATAACATACAGACTTGATCCTATGACAGGCCTGGTGAAGGGAGAACATTCTGGGAATCAAACAGTGCCATAACATAACACACAGACTTGATCCTATGACAAGCCTGGTGGAGTGAGTACATTCTGGGAATCCAACAGTGCCATAACATACAGACTTGATCCTATGACAGGCCTGGTGAAGGGAGTACATTCTGGGAATCAAACAGTGCCATAACATAACACACAGACTTGATCCTATGACAGATCTGGTGGAGTGAGTACATTCTGGGAATCAAACAGTGCCATTACATACAGACTTGATCCTATGACAGGCCTGGTGAAGGGAGTACATTCTGGGAATCAAACAGTGCCATAACATAACATACAGACTTGATCCTATGACAGGCCTGGTGGAGGGAGTACATTCTGGGAATCAAACAGTGCCATAACATTACATAGAGACTCGATCCTATGACAGGTCTGGTGGAGGGAGTACATTCTGGGAATCAAACAGTGTCATAACATTAAATACAGACTTGATCCTATGACAGGTCTGGTGGAGGGAGTACATTCTGGGAATCAAACAGTGTCATAACATTAAATACAGACTTGATCCTATGACAGGTCTGGTGGAGGGAGCACATTCTGGGAATCAAACAGTGCCATAACATAACACACAGACTTGATCCTGTGACAGGCCTGGTGGAGGGAGAACATTCTGGGAATCAAACAGTGCCATAACATAACATACAGACTTGATCCTATGACAGGTCTGGTGGAGGGAGTACATTCTGGGTATCAAACAGTGCCATAACATGACATACAGACTTGATCCTGTGACAGGCCTGGTGGAGGGAGTACATTCTGGGAATCAAACAGTGCCATAACATAACATACAGACTCGATCCTATGACAGGTCTGGTGGAGGGAGTACATTCTGGGATTCAAACAGTGCCATAACATACAGACTTGATCCTATGACAGGCCTGGTGAAGGGAGTACATTCTGGGAATCAAACAGTGCCATAACATAACATACAGACTTGATCCTATGACAGGCCTGGTGGAGGGAGTACATTCTGGGAATCAAACAGTGCCATAACATTACATACAGACTCGATCCTATGACAGGTCTGGTGGAGGGAGTACATTCTGGGAATCAAACAGTGCCATAACATAACATATAGACCTGACCTTATGACAGGCCTGGTGGAGTGAGTACATTCTGGGAATCAAACAGTGCCATAACATAACACACAGACTTGATCCTATGACAGATCTGGTGGAGGGAGTACATTCTGGGAATCAAACAGTGCCATAACATAACATACAGACTTGGACTTGGAGCGTGATTCGGTTAGGACTGTAACATGTGCCAACATAATCAATAACGTGTTTCACTATTACAAGAATATTATTCTGAACACTTACAATTTGGGAAAACAAATCTCTTACGCTTTTGATGATGAATTCATGAGAAAATATGTTGTATTGTTTCCGTTGACAACGTCGCAGTGATGCCATGCTCTTGACGTCAGCTTTACGCCTGTCGAAACAGCAGCCTCTCCTGCAGGCCCATTCATGTTTTAATTGACCATTTCTAGTTCAGCCTTTTCCTGTCAACTTGAAGTGCAACGGCATGCCATCAATTGCACGCTCACACTGATGTTTCTGTTGAATTGTACACAAGGCAGCGGCTGCTGGTGACACTGGGATCGCCTCCTGCAGAACACGCCACTCACCGTGTCAGAGCTTTATTCTGGATGAAAGTGACATTATACGAAGAAAGTTGAGGTCACCCCGCTTGTCATCCGGTCTTGTAGAGAGTGTTTGTCACTGTAACACTGGGATCGTCTCCTGCAGAACACAACACTCACCGTGTCAGTGGCAGCGAAATATTCACGAGGAAAATGGCACCACACGAGGAACCAACTTTGAAGCACATGGCTGCTAAAGGACACATCGAATCTACATTTAGTCCCTTGACAACCTGGATGCAGATGTTTGGGTATTACATACCTTAGGATAGACAGGGCGTTACAATAGACCTCGAGAGTGTCTAAATCGTCATTGGCATATTTTGCCTGTAGGAAATGTTGGACGATTTTACGAAAGGAATTTCAACGGGTTTTATTGCTGTTACGTCGTACATCTTATTTGGGAACAATGGCGCGCTTGTTGCGTCTCGTGACATTGATAAACAGTTACTCATCATTATAAAGTATCAACGGAAAATGGGTTTGCCTCTAACCGGAAAGCACTAAGAATTTCTTATATTTGTGACAGTGTTCTGCTGTTTGCAAAAATTTGGTTTCGGTGTTCAATAACTGTACTGTTAAGTGCAAGAATACTTGGTTGTAACCCTATTGTAGTAATTCTCATATTATGACTTGAGGGAATTATTGTCCATACTATACCTTTCCATTCAGATTTCAATCTTCTTTAACCGCCTGACTTGTCCTCCTTCAATATATATATATAACTTTTGACACATCACAATTCTAACAGTAAGTTGATAAAAGTGTAAACAGAGTGTTTCTTTTCAAAATTTATCGCTTGGTCATAATGTGCATGATGAATGGTAAATGATCCAAGGATACGCTGATTTACGGTTTCCTTAATGTGGTAGTCTCTGGCTCACCAGGGTCGAAAAGTCCAAGTGAACTTACATCATGACGCGTTGTCCGTCGCTTATCCGCCCGCCGCCATCCTTTCTAAACATTTGACTTCTGCTCTAAATGGACGAGTCTGACTTCAGTTTTGTTTGTTTGTTTGTTTGTTTAACGCCGCACTCAGGAGTATTCCAGCTATATGACGGCGGTCTGTAAATAATCGAGTCTGGACCAGACAATCCAGTGATTGACAGCATGAGCATCGATCCACGCATTTGGGATCGATGACATGTACATTCCAAGTCAGCGAGCCTGACCACCCGATCCCGTTAGTCGCCTTTTACGACAAGCATAGTCACCTTTTACGGCAAGTATGGGTTGCTGAAGACATATTCTACCCCAGATCTTCACGGCTGTCTGACTTCAGTGGGATGTTTAGTACAATAATGAGACTAACGATTATAGCGTTCAAATCAACTTTTTCATTTTTGTGTTAAAAAAGTGAAATTTGTTTGGGGGAAAACTCGCTGAGGATCTTAAGCCCAGAGACCAGAAATCTTGATGATATAATTATATTATATGCCGGAGCACAGAAGGATTCTGATTTGATCATTTGAGTAAAATAAAACTTCAATGAGAAAATTTGTAAAATTCAAAATTTGAACATTACATTTAGCACAAGGCCTAAAAAGCTGAATTATTTGCATTGAATTAGGAAGACATTTATTTATGTTTTCACAATTGAAATTCTTGCAAAAATTATGTCAGATGTTTAAGCATCATCTTCTCAGAAAGTGAAAGTGGACACTCCTGAAACTTTGTGAGTAAGTGAGTATGGTTTTACGCCGCTTTTAGCAATATTCCAGCAATATCAAGGCGGGGGACACCAGAAATGGGCTTCACACATTGCACCCATGTCGGGAATCGAACCCGTGTCTTCGGCATGCGTGCGCTCAATTGGTATCGTGCATATCATTATACAAGTTCATGTACGTATTTACATACAAAACATCTTCCTGCGGGCATAAATTTTTACACACATTTTGCCAAGGGTAGGAATGAGGCTGTCATCTTGAAACAGACTTGGTAGGTCGCACTGGTCACGGAATCCTGGGAAGAGGCTGGGCAAACATTGGTTTCTGATGTCATCATAAAAAGTATAGGAGGAAATGACCTTCATCTTCGTCATGAGAGTCGTGAAAGAGTTTACAGTATCGTTGTTCTGCAGGGGTCGGCGGGTTAGCGTATCTTGCAGCTTCTATTTCTAGTCTCAAAGATCACCATCGGAGCGACGCAAGGATAGATCTTTGGTTGCGGGTAGCTGTTGGTAACTTTCTGTACACAGTTCCGATTTAAACTGGCGGTAAGTTCTCAGTTTAGGTAACACATGTACACCCGAGGCATGATTAGTTTTGATAGGAAAAGAGTTGTACCCTAAGTTCAAGTAGAATTGCATTAACAGATTTTTCTGTGTCGTTAATTACATTGGATAAGCCATAGTCGTTAAACATTCGCTGAATCTTCTTTTCCCACGATTTTCCACAGGAGAGTGACCATTGGTGCACTTTAAACAACAGACGGTGACGAGACGTGCGCTGAAGCCGACACCACAGTCGCGCCGTTTCTGTGTGTAGTCGTAATTGGGGGTCCAGCCAGCCCATATCCCCCCGGGCTGCTAGGTTTGCTGTGTGACCGGGCACTCCAAGAAACAGACGGCATGTTTTATTCTGTATGGCGCAAACTCCTCACAGAGCAAAAAAATAGAGTCTGTACACCTTATAAATGTTTTTTGCTTCTTCTGATAATCAGAAGTTTATCACGTATTCAGCACTTCTGTTTTCAGAATTATATGGTGTTTTTGCATTTTATAAAGAACGAAAATGTACATCTTGTAGTTACATAATCGTCATGAAGTAACATGTCATTAAAATAAATTGTCATTTGGGATTGGTCGTTTTCCACAGTCCCATTTCCAAATCTCTTACAATGCTTCCTGCTTCGTTGTTTGTGTGTTATTGATCCATGTATGGACAAATAAAATGTTCATCAAAAATGATGTACATTGTAGGCTTCAGTAGAAGAGAACATTAGCTTTGGCTCCCAGAAACAGGTCCGTGGACTAGTGGTAGAGCGTCCGCCCGGAGAGCGGAAGGTCCTGGGTTCGATTCGCGGCCGCGTCATAGCAAAAGACGTTAACAGATGGTACTTGTTGTTACCCTGTCTGGCGCTCGGCATTAAGGGGCTAAAACAAGGACTGGTCGGCTCGGAGTCAGTATACTGTGTCTGAGTGGGGTATTCATGTTAAACTGCGGCATGGTATCTCAGTGAGCTAAGACTAGTACAAGCAGCCACACAAACACACACACGTACATGCAGGTCGCTATATAAGTGCAATAATCTTGGACGCGACGTTAAACCCCATGTCACCGCACCTCACCTCAAATGGTACGGAATGTTACAAGAATGTTGAATGGAAACCTCTCGTTGATTCATGAACAAATATTGTTTAATGTGTTTATTTCCAACCAGTGTTCAAACGATATCTGTGTCATTATCTTCTGTTCCGGAACACTGTCACGGGCCTTGGGCCATCGATCGCCGAGTTTCCGTATTCACTGGCGCGGAAACTGACGTCTCTCGTAACACGCGAGTGTTCCGTTGAAGCGCCCTGAAAATCTTCGGTTTCACATTCGTAATATTAGCTCTCACTCTCTTCAGAATCTATCGTCCAGATATCTTTTTCTGTTGCTACTATGAAGGCGGCCCAATTTGTGAGTACAACATATAAGGGTAATTCTGATTATTTTTGTTATGAACATCCACACACAGATGCACGTCAATGTGAGTGAGTGAGCGAGCGAGTTGGGTTTAACGCCGCTTTTAACAGTATTCCAGTTATATCGCGGCGTGTCAGCTTAATGTGGGAGGAAAGCCCGAAGTGATGCAAGTCTCAGACGCTTACCACTTCGGTGAAAACCCACGAGCATGGGTATGGTGCTGACAAACCTGGAAACATAATCGGGGCGAACCGAGATTCTAACAATCAATTATAGGTTCTGGCGTGTCAAATGGACGCAACTCTGCACAACAAATTGCGGCGCCTTAGACGACTGGGCCCTTTATACAGTGGTGTGGATGATGACGTATCAGCCCACAGTGACTGATGCAGGGTTGAGACGTTCGCGCCCTTAGTGAACCCATGAGCACGTGTAATGTGAAGATAAAAGGTGAGGTGAAATGGGGTTTAGCGACTGCATGCACGTGTATGTATGTGTGTGGCTGCTTGTACTAGTCCGGACTGATGCCGATTTATAGTGCTAGCTCACTGAGATACCATGCCGCAGTTTAACATGAATACCCCACTCAGACACAGTATACAGACTCCGAGCCGACCAGTCCTTGTTTTAGCCCCTTAATGCCGAGCGCCAGACAGGGTAACAACAAGTACCATCTTTTAACGTCTTTTTGTATGACGCGGTCGGGGATCGAACCCCGGACCTTCCGCTCTCCGGGTGGACGCTCGACCACGGGTGAAGACAAAAGAACAACCTGAAAAGACAACATTGTACCTCGATAAGTTGTAGTGGATTGTATTTATATAACTGCTAAACACGAACTCGACTATAACTTTCCCAAAAACATGTTTTATTCCTCCAGAAGGGATATATTACGTTGCTATTCTGTGAATTCAGTTTGACTCTATTAATTAGTATTACATCATTCAAGTGTCGATGGCATAATGTCTTATAAACGACCGTTAGGAACATATAGGCATTTTGAGTGACTTAAGCTTCAGTAAGGGTTTGGTGTTATTACAGCGCTTATTTTCAGGACAGTCATCGATTGGGTTTCTGTTTGTCAATAAGCGTATGCCACCTTGAAAACAGTATTCTAAGATGCTTCACTAAAAGATCAACTTCTTTGTTTACTGTGGCAACGGTACAAGGATCTTAACCGAAACGTCGCCTTTATAGTAAATAAAGAAGTTGTTATCCATAAATTATGTCTACTTTGTCATCCGTCAACTTCAAAGTAATGCCTCTCAAACAATTCAAGATCAAAGGCGCCAACAGTACTCTATCCTGCGATAAGTACACTGTGAGAGCTAGGGCATAATGTCATGTCATGTCGTTCTTCATATTAACACCCCCACCCCACTCCCCATTCCCCACCGTCGTCTACAGGTTACACACAACCCAATGTTCTCCCATAGACTTCTATAGTAACGTTATATTCTTTCTTAAAATAATTAAGCATTCAACAGCTATTACCTGTACGTGTGTGCACAGTTTGGCCTAAGAACAGCAATAAAAACTGAAACAATTACCACGGTAATCAGCATTCCTTGAAACGTTACTCGTCACCAACTCGTGTTATTCCGAGACAAGCCGAAAAGCGACTCGTACCCCTCTCATGGCCATTGTTGCGACCGGGTTCCGTCTTAGCGCAAACAGGCATACTTAAACCAATTGTCAACTCGTTGCGTAATGGTTCACATAAATTTCCCCATATATTATATATATTTCAGATGCAGTTTAAAGCACATCGGGACATGCGCAATTATACAGCATGCTCCAACTGTGTCGTGAGTATATTTTTAGATGCAAGACATATGTAAATTCAAAAATTGTTTCTGAGGAATTCTTTGATGAAGAACTTGAAATCATACACGCATTCTGATTGGTTTGTCGAATTTTCGCACATAACATTCATCGATAGGGGGACGAGTCTTTTTGGAGGTTACGGAAAGGGGCGAGTGGTGACGAATGCGTCTGTTACTCAGTTGCTCTGTTGCATTTACTGCAACATACTGCAGTAAAACAACACGATTATTGTTGCTCTGACTCGGCCATGCTCGTCCGAAGGCGACGCCTTTTCACCAGAGATCCCCACCCTCTTATCAGTCGACTCGTGTAAAATGCATCTGGTGGTTGCGATGTCCTGTATCTGGCGCAACCAGCTCGGTGATTTAACACCATGATTAGGTCCATATATATTGTAGTACAATCTCGTGTAGTAAACTTTGTTTCATCATTCTGGCAATCGGATTGCAGCACACTACACAAAGGTCCCATATGCAAGTGTATCGTGTTTTTTTATGTTTCAGGAGGACTTGTTTCCAAGTCTTTGGACGCGTGAAGATCCGGGATAGAATAGGTCTTCAGCAACCCATGTCGTAAGTGGCGACTAACGGGATCGGGTGGTCAGGCTCGTTGACTTGGTTGTAGTGAGTGAGTGAGTATGGTTTTACCATACTTTTAGCAATATTCCAACAATATCACGGCGGGGGACACCAGAATGGGCTTCACGCATTGTACCCATGTCGTGAATCGAACCCGGGTCTTCGGCGTGACGAGCGAACGCTTTAACCACTAGGCTACCAGACCGCCCCCTTGGTTGAAGCATGTCATCGATCCCAATGGATCGATGGATCGATGCTCCTGATGCCAATCACTGGATTGTCAGGTCCAGACTCGTTTTTTACAGACCGCCGTCATAAAGCTGGAACATTGCTGCGTGCGGCGTTAAACAACCAACCAAATCCAAGTCTTTGAACTAACAGCTTCATTCGGGTTATTCCTTAAAACTGCAAAATAATAACTTCTTAGGGACAGATTTGGAAGTTTACTCACAGGTATATATGCTGTATACCTGATTTATTTTGATGTTATATTCATGTAGTTTTAAGGAATGTTTACAGCTGAACTCCCAAAACGCTGATTTCAACTGTTTTAGAATAGTGTCAACGCGCATGTGTTGGGGAATTAGCTCTTGCGGGAAAGAAGGACAATATCGACATCACTGTCCCGGAACGCTTTATACACAACACGATGAGCGGATCTTCCAGCTCAGGCGTACAAGAGGTGAGCGGAGCTCCAGCTCACCCCAGGGCGTTTCCTACGAGCGGCACATCCTGCTCGAGGTCGTCCCTATGCCAGCACTCGGAATACCAAGCCTGACTAACACCCCAGTAACAGTGTAATGGTAGCACATATATAGTAATGAATAACAATGGACAGACAAAGAGACAATGACATTGCTTTGGACATTGGACATATGGGCGTGATTAACCAACACAGTTCATGGGATGATCAATTAGGGCAATAAATGCCATACTATAAAAAGCAGTAGTTAAAGGGAAGTGATATGGTAGTCCAGGATGACTGAGAGTCAATATACAATGAAATGTTGGTGAGGATTAACAACGGGGATTAGCGCCTAAAACGTAATGACAATTAAGTTATGGAGACATGGCTACAGGGTAATTTGCCCTTGGAGTCAAATGTACTGCAGACAATGGTAGTCATAAATCAGTCGCTATGATAATAGCAATACGTTATTGTCCTAATGAATGTGAGATTTCGAGAATCTAGACGTTATGTACCGGGTACTATCGGTAGGGGATGGTATATTCACACACTCTGCGACCAGCACGGACGTCAAGGTCACTGATAGATTTCTGATATGTTTCGAGCTGTTTCATTACACGATTACTTCTATAGGGTGGAGGCTATCGGTTTCCTGTAAGTGTTCAAATTATACAAAGACAGGAATGGGAATGGGAATGGCGATAAAAGCATTGCGTGACCAGGCCTTTAATCCATTTGATGTTGGTGTTATCAGTATTCGTGAGCCTACATTTTCTCAACAGGCATGCAATGTCCTAGTGTTACTTCTATCCCGTATAATATTGTTTTACATTCACATAAAAGTGATACTACTATATCCGTTTTATTGTTTGGTTCATAATATAAGAAAGATTGGTTGGTTGGTTGGTTGGTTGGTTGTTTTACGCTGCACTCAGCAATATTCAAGCTATATGACGACAGTCTGTAATCCAGTGATTGATATCATGAACATCGATCCACGCAATTTGGATCGATGTCATGCTTCAACCAAGTCAGCGAGCCTGGCCATCCGATCCCGTTTGTCGCCTCTTACGACAAGCAAGGGTTGCTGAAGACCTATTCCACCCCGGATCTTCACGGGTTAAATACAAGAAAGAGGGCAGATGGACAACCATTTACAAAAAATCGTTTCTTTGAACAAGAACTGTAGATCGCCGAGGCATTACCATGTTCAAAGATACATATCAATATGTTTGCAGTAACCATATGAAATGATCACACTCCCTCCACTATACAGGATTACTGACTATGCGGGGAAGCTGATGTTACAACGAGCAACATTGAACAGAACAGCGTTTATCACTGACACTGCTGACATCATATGAGCAGAATACACTGTGGTATCGGTTTTTATTCTTGTCGATATGGTGTAAGAATCCTTAGACAAAGTCCCATCAACGCGGGCGTTTGTCGCAAAATGAAAACTCACATGACATGGATTCTAGTTCCAGTCCATCGTATTCAACGTCTGCATGGAGTCTCAAGAAAGAACAAATTTGTCGCTGGTGGAATCAACAACGTGGATGTGTTTTAAGCATGGTATGCCTATTTGGTTGATGTGTACAGGGTAAAACAATTGCTATAAGAACAAAGCACCTGTGGAAAAGGAAGAAACAATGAAGTTAACGCAACTTTCACCGGAAAAGCAAAAAGTGAATTTACCATTTTACAAATTGAATACCGTGACTTTATATGCAGTGCTAACAAATGACACAGTCATATGTCTGTTGGTTATTTTAAACTGTCGGGTCAGTACATTGATAGTGTTAAACCGGAGTCTTTTAAAAAATAACTGATGGATTGTTAGTCTAAGACTGCCATGTTAAACCGTTGATGACCAAAAAAAAGAAAAAGCGTGATTTCATAAAAAAAAACATGAACATGCCAAAATGTCAATTTACAAATCATTAGCGTGTGTGTCCACCTCTGGTTGCGATGCAAGCAACACATCTTCGTTTCATGGAATGGACCAGGCGTCGCACAAAGTCCTTTGGGATATATGTCCATATCTGTTGGAGCATGTTTCGAAGTTCATGGAGTGTCTGTGGAACACGTGGTTGACGTCGAAGGCGCCGAACCATCTCATCCCACATGTGCTCGATTGGTGAGAGATCAGGGGAGCGAGCCGGCCAGGGGATGACATTCTCGTTGTTTTGTTGAAGAGAATCCTGAACAAGTCGAGCAATATGAGGCCGGGCGTTGTCATGTTGAAACGTAATGCCTGGGCCATGACGACGCAAAAACGGTAGAACAACAGGGCCGATGATCTCGTCGCGGTAGCGCTGTCCATTGAGATTTCCGTCTACCACTATCAAACGGGTCCTCTGTCTTGCTGTAATGACACCCCATACCATAACGCTGCCGCCCCAGAACCGATCTTCTTCCATGACACAATGGTTGACGCAACGTTCACCTCGACGTCGGTACACTCGAATCCGTCCATCGCTGTAGCTGAGGTGAAAACGAGACACGTCAGTGAATAGAACTTGTCCCCACTGCATGGCTGTCCAGCGTAAATGCTGTCTGCACCACTGTAGACGTGCTAGACGGTGGTTTCCTGTCAAAATGGGACGTCTGGCGGGTCTTTTGGCGACAATTCCTGCACATCTGAGACAATTATTGGTTACACGTGGCCTGCCACTCCGAGGAGGGTCTCTAACTGCATTTGCCTGTTGCCAACTTTGACATAAACACCAAATGGTGTTTCTGTGGACGTTAAGTTGTCTTGCAACATCACGTTGACTCGATCCTGCTTCAAGCATACCAATGGCTCGCGGACGCTCATTTTCGGACAGGCGTGGCATTTCGTATTGTTGAATAATTGCGTAATTTTGTTATATATATATATTCACAGAAGGTATTTGAGACAAGTAGGATTAAGATCACGCCTTTGCAATCTCAGAAAAGAACTAGGTTAAATTTTGTCAAAACAATTGATTTTTCAACTTTATATACCACAATCTACACATGACAAACTCTATTCTTTGACCCACGGGCTTTCGTTACAAACCAGGGTGATAGTTACAAACCTATCTTCAGAGGTTCAGCTCAGTTTGTCAAAAATGAAAGCAAATGCCATCTGAAGTTTACCGAGAAAACACTATATGAAATGTCACTTCCTCAATGATGTAAAATTTTAGGAAATGACAGTTAGGCAAGAATTGGGCATCCCTATGGGCACCGATTGTGTTCCCCTTCTTGCTGATCTTTTTATTTATGTATATGAATCGGAATGTCTGCTCGGACTGGCAAAGTCAAAACAAGGTAATCTGACCAAGAAGTTTTAACTTCAGCCTATACAGGAATGTGATCTGATTTCATTGAATAACCATCCAATAGCCCTTCCACTGATTTACCCACCTGAACTAGACATACGAGAGACCAGTGAGACCACCTCTTCTGTTTCATATTTAGATCTATGCACAAAGATTCAGAGTAACAAAACAGTGTCCACTTATGTCCAGCAATATTCCTGTAATTCCAGCCTTTGGTTTTTACATTTCACTTTGAGGTGCAATAAAGCATGCTCTTTCTACCAAGTTTTCAAAGAGTATCATACGATACTTGCACAGTTAGTAGTTTGATCAAGGGGTCAACATTCAAGGCCTCGGTAAATCTTTCGAAACGTTTTATGGTAGACATGTGGAGGACATTTCCACATAAGACGCACCCGGGACAAAAAATCCCTACTTCTGACTTTTACCATATGTTCCCGTGTTTGTTTAGGTGCCTTTGCATGTCTTTGTAATGGGTGCCACCGATGGGGCAGGATACGCTCACTTTATCGCGAATACCTGGCATCATCAGTTGCTAGTGATTCATAACTACATTCCAATTATATGGTAGTAATAATACTCTGCTTTTGGCAGGTTTCTTATGAATATGGCTAGGTTCTTGTCGCTTCTATATTTTATACATACGGTTGGTTGGTTTGTTGTTTAACGCCGCATTCAGCAATATTCCAGCTATATGACGGCGGTCTGTAAATAATCGAGTCTGGACCAGACAAACCAGTGATTGATATCATGAGCATCGATCCACGCAATTGCGATCGATGACATGTATCAACCAAGTCAGCTTGTCGTAAAAGGTGACTAACGGGATCAGGTAGTCAGGCTCGCTGACTTGGTTGATGCATGTCATCGATCCCTATTGCGTGGATCGGTGCTCATGTTGTCAATCACTGTGATTGTTTGGTCCGGACTCGATTATTTACAGACCGCCGTCATATAGATGTAATATGTGGCGTTAAGCAACAAACAAACAAACAAACAAAACAAACATAAACTAAGGATTATCATCTTGGCGCAGTTGAGATTCGGAATTATGATCGGAGGATTCAGGCAAACCTAAGTTCAACGCATCAGAACTCCCTGTGATATTGTTTTAGAGAAGTGAAGATGTAATAAAAACACGACAATGTATGACAGTACATCATATAATTGACTTCGGGTAGCTTAGTAGTAAAAGCGTTCACTCGTCACGCCGAAGACCCGGGTTCGAATCCCGACGTGGGTACAATGTGTGAAGCCCATTTCTGGTGTCCCCCGCCGTGATATTGCTGGAATATTGCTAAAAGCGGCGTAAAACCAAACTCACTCACTCACTCACATAATTCGGGGAGAAACCATTTCCTGAGGGGAGGATAAATTTGAGGTCACTGGATTTGAGTGAGTTCATACAGGATAAGTATACTGTATACTATTTTTACCATTTCCAGAACGCCATACAAAACACAATATTGATCGCACTTAACAATGCATTGCTGATGTTGTAGACGTGGCACTGGCATTAGTTATGTTTTGTTTGTTTGTTTGTTTGTTGGTTGGTTGGTTGGTTGGTTAACGCTCAGCAATATTCCAGCTATATGACGGCGGTCGGTGTAGACACCCAAGGCCCGAGCTCCTGGAATATGATAAGACATGAAAGGAAAAGTGACTATTTGGAAGTTGAAGTCTTCCCTATTTTCGTATTGTCTCGTGGAGAGATTTTTACACATTGTTCTAAATGAAAAACAGATGAGTCGAAGGTAATTGACCATTCTTGAATGATATCAGATCATCAATATACCAAAACCCAAAACCTCTTTTTCATACTTCTATGTTTGTTGCATCTGATATCATTTTAACAAACAAAACAATTACTCCTTTGTTACAAAAAAAAGAGTGTGTGGCATGATGACGACTCACGAGTGCTTTACATTTGGAGATAATAATCATTCTACCAAGGTTAAATGTCTTGGACAATTTCGATTCCCGTGTTTTGATTGTACCAATCCGAGCAGAAATTCCGTTTCATATGCATAAAGAAACCCATTAGCAAGGCGGGAACACAATTGGTGCCCATGGGGATGACTACTTCCAATAATGTCGAAGTATATATTTGTAAGGAAATGTTTTTATAGAAGGAAATTCGGGGCATGTAAAGACAGTGTGGAAAAATATCCGGTGAAACTTTGATTTCTCTGAATCAAAGATTCAAATATAGCATTACCCAAGTTTAGATGAAGCTCTCAAATGCTTAGTCAAGCAGGACGACATACAGGAATGCCAATAAGTAGTGCATAAAACTGATATCCACAATGTGTAAGTTACGTTGTATAAAACAAATATTATTATTTCCTTCAGTATTACTGCCCCAAATCTGATACTATCCTTTGCGAATATATCAATGAATACTTCTTTGTAAATGCCAGTAGTGTCGATTTATAACATTAATGTCTACAGGCACATGTTTGACACTACGCAAGTAGCTATTCTATAACAGAACGTAACAGTTAAGCAAGCGCATGAACCACAATGTACTGTATACTACGGAAATCAGCACAACCATGTGGTTGGTTGGTTGGTTGGATGGATGGATGGAGTGATGGATGGATGGATGGATGGATGGATGGGTGGATGAATGGATTGATGGATGGGTTGATGGATGGATTGATTGATTGATGACCTGACCTGACCTGACCTGGCCTGGCCTGACCTGACAGAAGACAAGGCATTATAGACTGCATGAGTATGTTAGTTCCTTGTCACGGGAAAGGACTGATACAAATGCCTCTATTATGCTCTCTTAAGTATAACTTGATAAGCTTCACTCAAATTACAGCTGCGTTTATCTTCAAGTTAGAATTATTGTTAGAAAGAGCCAGTAAAAGCCGTATTTAATAGTCTCGTTCATGCATTGTGAAACTGGATAGGTATGCGTGACTTACACTGAATATAAATTGCTCAATGACACGAATGCACCGACACACAGGCATCATATATTGTGTATAGTCAAGGGGGGCTCGTTGGAGCTGAAGGCACTCGTCTGAAAATGGCATTTTAGAAGTTTTACCCAAGAATTTATCAACTTTACATATAGAAAGTTGTAACCTTCAATGTATTATGATTGTTTCACACCGTCACATGCATTGCAGGATGAGGACACATTGTTCACAGCTGATGATCCTACTGTTGCAACTCATTCCAAGTCTGTATAGAGAAACTGATGCTTCAATCCAAACAGAAAGGCTTTCCAATGGAAGAGGGGACAGACTCGATATGGCTACTGCTCAGTATGCATTTTTGATTGACGTAGCGAAGGACATGAACCATGCAGAAGAAATGCTAGCGGGAATAACTAACATGGCCATCGGAGAGAAAGCAGGGAAAGAACATAGTGAAAATAATGAATATTTCCAAGGGAAAGCAAAAGGTGAATTAGACCTTGTAAATAGTTATCGGCCAGAAAGTACATATCTATACCATGTAAACTACGGTCTGGATCATGTTATTAAAACTGTTATCAAAAGGTTATTCCTAAAAGGCAAATAATGTTTATGATTAAGAAGCCTATCAAAAGGTACATATATATTCGACTTTGACATACATCAGTTGCATAATGCATATATGTTGTGTATACATACATGTATGTTTAACCCTGACTTGGTATTTCAGGGTTTTCAAAGCGAAAATATGTTGGCACCATCACCAGTTCTGGTAATCAGGGAACATCAGGAATATGTGCAAGTCGTCAACATCCGGGGATTATATATGCCATTATTGATGGCCCTGAAGACAGAGCTGATGTCTATGACAGCAACATATATGCTTACGATGCAAATAATGCTTCGCTCGTCACCAAGATAAGTCTGGATGTTGTCAATGTTGACTGGGAGGATATTGCTTGTGGTCCTTGTGATACGAGTGGTTTGGGACATTGTATTTATGTATCTGATACTGGACATACAGGAGAAGGTCCTGTTAATCTGATCTACAAGGTACTGGAACCAGAGGAAGTGATACAGGGTCGTAAACTGTCTCTCGGGGAGGACGAAATCGAGGTCATCGGCTTTGAGTAAGTAGGCACATTTTCAACACAGATAGTATATGCTGATGTAAAGTGAAGCAACATAAAGCAAGAATATTACCTTGACAATGCCAACGACATCTAAAAGTTGTATAATAATTTATCAGATTAATTTATCAGATATAATAGATTAAGAAATAAGTGTTTTCAGTGTGAATAATGACATTTCTACATATAAACTTTCTCATCAAAAGAAGGATTAGAATGCTACATTTTAAATGGAAAAACTATTTTCCTGTCACAGCAAAGTTCAAATGAATTAAAATATCTTGTATAGTATAATAATATTACAGTAGACACGTTAGTAAGTGAATATATTTACATGTGTTAACAGAACAATTTTAGAAAACAGCGGAACACTACTGGTTTCACCAAGGGGTCAACTGTATATCATGGATTCTCTTCACGAACCTGGCGGTTTGTATGAGATCGTTGATGGAGAAACAAAATACCTCTTTGATGTAGCCGTACCAAAGAAGAGCATTTACATAGCACCGAATGGCGGAGATATATCTCCTGATGGTAAAGCATTACTCTTAAAGACCCAAGAGGATGTCTTCTATTGGTATGTTGAAAAGGAGGAAGACATGAAGTCGGTACTAACGGATGCCAACCAGTCTATAATACTCCCTTACTTAGAAGAAAGACAAGGCGATTCTATTGCCTGGAGTCTAGATGGCGCGTCCTTCTTCACTGTATCTGAAGGTGAAAACGAACCCTTGTTTCGATATGATAGACTTACCTAACACCCGAGGATTTTGAAAAAAATGGAGCAGTGGGCAACACAACATTACCATGTTCGTTATAGTTAGGAGAGGCTTAAATAACATGGAAACTGATTTGTGTCATGCGCTTGAAAGTGTTATACTTAGTTTCAGGAACTGCCCAAGCCTAAATTGAATAAATGGACGTCTAAGGAATTTATATGTTAATATATATATGACCATTGAAACAGGATTTACATGAACTAGAAACAGATATGTCTGATTTTTGTAGAAAATTGAGATTACTAAATCATTTTGATATTGATGCCAATAACGAAGATACTTCATTAGCTAGAAACAAAAGCACCTTCACTCCAAAATCTTGTAGAAACAAAGTGTTAGACAATGTTATTAACCGCCTCAAAGATTTACCCTTTACTGTAAACCCTCAAAGAGGTAAATCAAACATAACAAAAAATGAACGACCGGCCCCAAACAGATTATCAAACAACGAGTCAATTGTTATTAAAGAAGCTGATAAGGGAGGCGCTATAATAATTATGGACAGTAATTATTACCAAGAACTCTCACTGGATATGTCAAAAGATGAATCTTATTACAGAAAGCTTTCAGACAGTTCGGAGAAAGTCTGTATTACTTAATCATAAAATATTAGTATATTCACATTCTCAATGCCTTACTAAAAACGAAGAGGATTATTTAATTAATTTTGAATCGAAAGAAAGTAAATTTTATGGCCTCCCTAAAGTTCAAAAGAGCGCACAGATCCAAGAAAAATGTCGAACATTGAATTCTGCTTATGTCAAAATAGCCCCCGAAAATGATTTAAAATTACGGCCAATAATTGTGGGACCCAAATGTCCCACACACAGAATCAGTTACCTTATGAATAAAGTGTTGAAACCAATAACTAAACATGTCAAGAGCTACATAAATGAAACCACTGATTTTCTGAACCAACTTCCCGCCTCAGTCGAAAATGGTACAAAGTTGGTCGGTTTTTATGTAGTTAGTTTATATTCAAACATTCCCCATGATCTCGGCACAGAAGCTATTGCATACTGGATAAATAAACAAAGTTCGGAAATCCGAGAGGACATTACCTCGGAATTCATTATCGATTGTATTAAATTTATTCTAAACAATAATACTTTTAATTTTGATGGTTCTCATTACAAACAAGTTAAAGGCACAGCAATGGGGACAAAAATGGCCCCTACTTACGCAACCCTTGTACTTGGTTATTTGGAGCAAAAGCTGTACTCAAAAACTGAAGAAGATTCGGTATTGAATTTGGACAGGGATTTCAAGATAAATGGAAAAGATTTTAAGATGATTGTTTTGTTCGGTGGAATCGGAATGAAAACGATCTACAGTGTTTGATAGATACTAGTATTTTACAGACACTCCAGCCAAGTTTAATCTTTACTTTAGAGATGAGCGATAACAATATATCGTTTCTAGATGTAATGGTTACAATTTCAAACAATAACATTAAAACAGATGTATATTACAAACCAACTGATTCCAAGCAATACCTCAATTACAATTCCTGTCACCCCCGTCATACTAAAAACAGTGTCCCTTACTCATTAGCACTTAGAATCTGCGCGATAGTATCTAATTCAGATCGTGCACAATATAGACTCGATGAACTGAGGGAGTCACTTTTAGTAAGAAACTACCCTAGAAAAATAGTGGAAGACGCAATAAACAAGGCTAAATCACAAAAAAAAACTTTTAAAACCTAGAGATAAACCTAACGAGAGTGTTCTCCCTTTTGTTACAATTTTTAATCCCCAAAACCCGGAATTATTTGGAAGTGTTCGGGAAACACTGTATTCCTTAAATAAGTGTAAAGAACTAAAACAAAAAATATCACAAAATGAACTTATTAAAAGTAAAAGACAGAGCCAAAATCTGAAACAGATTCTTACTAGGGCTTCTTTCTCAAATGGAAAACAAGAATGTAAAACAGTACAAAAGCTTTACAGACCAAATTGTGCTACTTGCCCTCATGTTTTACAATGTTGTTCTTTTACATTCAAACACGGAAAAACTGTCCGTGAAAATATGAATTGTGCTTCAAAAAACTTCATTTATGCCATACAATGTGCTGGATGCAAGGCCGAATACATTGGACAGACAGTATTTTTCTGGTTGAATAAGACTCTTAATTGCCTTGAACTGTTTTCTGTAGGAAATGCCATTCTTGGAAAAAAAAACAAATTAATAGATTTTTCACGAAATTGTTATAAGTTGTTTCAGTAAAAACGTGCTGTAATGATATACTTAAAAATAGCATATAATTTGAACACATATATTACATATATTTAAAAGTATAATGAAATATGGTTAAGATGTTTACAAAAGTGCTTGCCAATATATTGACCGGTCGTGTAGTTAGCTAACCTTTCAATAGCTTACCTTTAAGAGCCATGTTTTTAAAGCACCTTGTCACCTTGTGTATTATAGATATATTTTTGTTAAATCTCTTACAGCTTAATACGACAGTTCCATTCAAAATGTCACATACAGTAAACTACGGTTATAACGAACACGCTTATAACGAACTGACGGATATAACGAACTTACTTTTTTGTCCCGACTATTTGCTGTAGTTATACTGTATATTTGCTTATAACGAACTATGGTTATAACGAACTAAAATTAGTAGTCCCTTTGAGTTCGTTATAACCGTACTTTACTGTACTAGTATTCAGTAACGAGCGAATATTGTTTGTAACACGTCATATTTGATCTACTTGCAGATAAATTTGCCGAGACGTTGCATGCTGTTTGTTACTTTTATTTGTATTTAAACCCTGAAATGCATGACATTTGTTAGAAAGCTCGTCGCCAAAATGAGAAGGAGGCAGTGCGTTCGAGCCGGTTCATCACCAACAGAATTCGGCCAGTCAGATCGGCGACCATGTGGCCTGATGAGGCTTCTGCTCTCATTTACTGTAGAAAAAAAAACGTGTTTATCAAACTCCGTATGTAAGAGAGGTAATCGCATGGTAGTCAAACGCATGGTGAGGAGGCCGGCTTCGGCTGTCAGCGAGGTGAGACGCGTGGATAGTCTCTCTCGCTGTTTGGCTCATACAGGGCTAGGCTTTGTTACATTACTATCTTTCGTAATTAAACAATTGGTTGGTTGGTTGTTTTACGCCACACTCAACAATATTCCAGCTATATGACGGCGGTCTATAAATATTCGAGTCTGGATCAGACAATCCAGTGACTGAGAACATGAGCATCGATCCACGCAATTGGAATCGATGACAAGCTTCAACCAAGTCAGCGAGCCTGACTACCCGATCCCGTTTTATCGCCTCTTACGACAAGCATAGTCACCTTTTACGGCAAGCATGGGTTGGGGAAGACATATTTTACCCGCATCTCCGTCGGAATTAAAACGATTAATAATATTACCAAAGTAACTTTAGATTACGATGAGCTTGACATATTGGCTTATTCTGCCATATATTTTTGTTTAGCGTTTCACTGACGTCTCGCCCCGCGTGGAAAGTTTCAGTTTTCTCTGGTTGTGTTATGGCAAATATCGTTTTGTCGTCGATATCGATAATGATATAGACGGGTAGGGGGATGATGGTATCCTAAATACAATTTCCCGAAAAGTACATTAGTTTCTAATGTACTATTGAAACCTGTAGTTATATTTTCACCAGGTGACCAAAATATAGGAAAAAGTGACTTGGTGATTCACTCAAGTAGATCTATTGAACAGTTAAATGTCCTTGACGTCAGTTTGTGACATCCGTGTCAGGGGTATTGTCCGGAAGAGCCTGAGAGTCATTTACAATGTTGACCAAGCTGTGAGACTGTAACCGATCTCGTCAGCGACTGAAGTAGCTAAAAGCCTTGTCCAGATCAGATACCATCTCCGTGAAGATCGGTCCAGGCGGAAGAGAAATATACGATGCCAAAGATGAAGGGAAAATGAAAGATGACAATGAGTCCTCAGTGGAAGTACTCTTCTGAAGCCTGTCGGCAACACAGATGAGGACTGTAGCCGGATCAGCCGAATCATATCTACCAGTTGAAGAGGCAGGCAACGCATGGCTATAGAGAAGATCTTTTTGGGTATGGTTTCAGGATCCGAAACTGGTGTGGTTGTCGACATCGGGGGAGGATGCGAATCCAAAGTAGGAGCCATATTATCCAATGGCTTAACAGGCTTAGAAAGGCAAGCTGAGGTTAACGTCTGTAAGATCGACTGCAGCTGTGTAGTGACATCGGTCTGTAAAGTCGCCGAAGACTGGAGCAGTCGTCATAGAAGTATGATGAACTGGAGGAGGCGATGGAGAACACGGATGACCATCTTCCCGAGGCAAGAGAGTTAACTGACTTTAAAAGTCCAGTTTCCACCCTTGGCGAACTAGGCTGGTATGATGGAGTTACATTTTTGCTGGACTAACGAGTCTATGCATAGTCCAATCAAAATCGCGCAACGAAATCGAAATCCGGTTCGTCAACTGTCAAGCAGATTTCGGTCGATTGCAGGATTTGCAAAACATGTGCACCGCTTACTCCTTGTCAACAGATATTTTCTAAATCTTTTCATGTTTTTAATCAAGGTGCTCACGTGATTTGATGCATTTTCACGTTTTTATAGTCAGTTAACTCACTTGCCTCGGGAAGATGACGGATGACGTGAGAGGACAGAAGTGTCGCGTGCGTCGTTAGGGGATGGGCATCTGCCGACAGTAGCAGAGCAGCGAGGGTTGTCTCCTCAAGAGAAGGTTGGATGAGAGTGGTATTCCGGGTGAACAGGAGCGTAAGAGTATCCTTGCCTTGGGGAAAAAGTGTCCATGGACTGAGGGTATCATGTGAGCGTAAACAGAAAACGAAGTCGGACTCCAAGATAGTCCACGGCCGTTGTTATGGTAGTCGTAGGAACGATCGACGATCCTTAGATGAGTATCGTACGTTAGAGGTTTGATGAAGCTTATGAGACATATGGAGCGACGAAATATCCCGATCCTGTGAAGAGAGACGCTTTCTAGATGTTCGCCGATCCTTCGAGGTTTGCCGATCCGGAGAGGTTCGATGAGCCTTCGAGGTTTGACGCACCTTGGAGGTGTATTGGTCTGAGGATGAATCGCGATTCTTCGAATTATGCCGAGCATGGAAGGTTCGCCAATCCTTGGTTCACCACTCCTCTGACGATAAATGATACGAGTTCGGAACCAGAACTGGAGAAGGTAGTTTTGTTGTCGATGGCCGTTTCGTGGATCGAACCTTCCATCGGAGGAGAGAGGGTTGGTTGGTTGGTTTGTTGTTTAACGCCGCACTCAGCAATATTCCAGCTATATGACGGCGGTCTGTAAATAATCGAGTCTGGACCAGACAATCCAGTGATTAAAATCATGAGCACCGGGAGGAGAGAGGGAGACTCATGAGAGTCGTCATTGTCAGGCGAGGTTTAAGAGAAAAACGAACGATCTCGGGAAGATCTATCATATGATGAGTGACGAGTAGGGGATCGTGACCGGCGAGGAATAGACGCTGATCTGCTGGAGTAATCGGAGGTACAGTAGACTACGGTTATAACGAACACGCTTATAACGAACTCACGGATATAACGAATTTACTTTTTTGGTCCCGACTATTTGCTGTAGTTATGCTGTATATATGCTTATAACGAACTTTGGTTATAACGAACTAAAATTAGTGGTCCCTTAGAGTTCGTTATAACCGTACTTTACTGTATAATTTACTTGTCTATCAAGGGATCCACTGAAGTCATTGCCTTGAAAGTACCCTCCGCCGACGGTATATGCGAGTTCTCCTGCATGTCAAGCAAGCGGGAGGTCATACTACTTGACCGTCCATGATTAGACTGCAAGAGAAAACAGCGAGGAGCTTGAAAATTATCTCCATGTAAGAATGAACAAGGTATCATTCTGTGTAGCACGTCACCACACCTAGAAAGGAAAAGAGTTGGCTGGGGTATTCACATAGCTAGATTGTATAGGTCAATGGATTCAGTATACTGTGTCTGAATGGGGTATTGAGTGTTAAACTGCGGCATGGTATCTCAGTGAGCTTGCACTATAAATGGGCATCAGTCCAGACTAGTACAAGCAGACACACACACACACACGTGTATGCACGTCGCTATATAAGTGCAGTAGTCTTGGACGCGACGTTAAACCCCATTTCACCTCACCTCACAAAGATTATATTGAGTGGCACTTCATTTTCACAAGTGTGAATTGGCTTGAATTTTCCTCTGTGTGTGATGCACATAACACTCTTGACTGATCAATGATGATATTGATCTCTCCAATGAAAATATTACCAAACAGATAGGAATTGGCATGTCGTCTGTGAATGCATCAAATAAACATCCAGCCTTTATCGCCAATTAATCAGGAATGTGAAAAGGCCAACAGGGCAAGGAAAAAGGCTCACAATAAGGTATGCCATACCTCACTGTCATGTGATTTGGCTGTGTTCCGGAAAAAAACCGTGCGGAGAATCAACGCATCGTCAGGAGTACCAAACGTTCAAGTTGGCGGTCGTTCATCTCTACAATGAATAGGTTTACCCTGTTAAAGTCCATTTTGTCCAGATTAAAGATGATTAGTGGCACAAATAACAGATCTCATATTCCTGTTATGGGAATTACTGGTAACATAGTGACGAATAGTCAGAAAGCTAACAGGTTGGTAGAACAGTTTGAAAATGTAAGCAGTTCTGAAAACTTTGTTGAAGGATTTCAAGATGTAAAGGAATTATACGAAACACAGTCTATGTTATTTTACATTGGCAATGGCTGATGTTATTTCACATATAAAAGCACCATTCACACATGATGAGCTTCAAGGGTCAATTTCTAAAGCTCACGGCTCCTCTTCTTGAGCATATAGCTTGTGTCACGAGATGTTTAAGACTATGCCTGATTCTGCTCTTGGAGTTATTCTCAAGGCGTCCTAGATCTGTCCCAAAGGCTCTGAGACACGTTTTAATCATACCTGTACCAAAACCATTTAAATACCCCTCACCGACTGCAACGTACAGGCCTTACCTCTAATTTATGTAAAATTATGGAACGAATAGTTACCAACCAAGCTTGACTAATTATCTTGAAAAAAGATTCATTCAGGGTTTCGAAAAGGCCGCCCTTGCACTGATCAGCTTGTAAGACTACAGACCGAAGCTCAGAAAGCAGTTCCAGAGTACATGTTGTGTGTATTCCTTGATATTGAGAAGGTTCACGATATCATTTGGCGACAAGGGTTGCTTTTCAAATTACAAATGCTTGGTATAAAAGGTAACATGTTTAGATGGATACAGTAATTTATGTCTGAAAGGGTCATTCAGGTGCATATTGAGACAGAACTTTCTGGCGTGCACATCATAGATAATGGTACTCCACAAGGAAGTGTTATTAGCCCAGGTTTGTTTTGATCAACGACTTTTTCACTAATATTTCTGTTAATTTCGATGCTGCACACTTTACTGATGACGATTCGTTTCGGAGACGATCTGGTAACTTTCATTTATCAATTAAAAAAGTTAATGCCCGGTGTTTAAAATTGGGTTTCCAAATATCCCACTCAAAATCAGTAGCAAAGATGATCACTCGTCGTAAAACTTCTTGATTTTTAAGGTTGAGTTATTTCTTGGGGACCACAACCTAGATGTTGTATCAGAATGTATTTTGGGCAGGGACTTAGATGGTTAAATCATATATCTTTGCAGCCGTTCTAACAGTGTTAATAATCTATTGAACTGTGTGTCAAAAACTCATTCTCAATCTACCGTGATAGTTTTATAAAACACTTATCCTATCAAGACTTGCCTATGGCTGCCAAGTTATCATGTCTGCTTCTAAAGGCCACCTCATTAAACTTCATCGCATTTAGTCTAGAGCTCAAAGAATTTGCACTGGAGCATTTGTAACAACTCCAGTCAAAGCTCCTTATGTTGACTGCTCCGACATGTCCTTGTTCCTTAGACGTCCACAGATATCACTTAAATACTTTCTGAAGATGAAGGCTATGAGCAGATATTATTCAGTAACTGATATACTTAATGACTGTGTCGAGTATGTCATGTGTGTCTGGTTTCATGGCAAAACTCCTTTTGGCTTGAACATTCAGAAATTGGCAGCACAGCATGGAGGTCGTCACTTGAATCCAGTGGATCCATCCACACCTTCTAAAACGGCTTCTTTGCTTCCCCTTAAGCCAGAATTGTGTTATGAACTCTATTCCATTGTTGAGAAGAATATGAGTCCAAACAAAGTGAGAGCAATTTCAGAGGATTTTATGCAAGAACGCTATGCAGACTGTTCACACATTTATACTGACGCCTCCAAGGATTTTCCCTGGTTCGTACTGCTGGAGCTTTCTGGGTCCCTGATTATGCTATCTCCGACGTGTTCAGGCTTCTTAATCACATTTCGGCATTTGCAGCAGAACAAACAATGTCATGGGTGGTTACATATGACTATTAATATACTGATTAATTGGTGAGGTGAGGTGTGGTGAAATGGGATTTAACGTCGCGTCCAAGATTATTGCACTTATATAGCGACGTGCATGCACGTGTGTGTGTGTGTGTGTGTGTGTGTGTGTGTGTGTGTGTGTGTGTGTGTGTGTGTGTGTGTGTGTGTGACTTTGAGTGTATGTATCGGTGTCTCTGTATTAGTACGTGTGTCTCTCTGTGTGTATCTCCGTGTGTGTATGTGTCTATGTGTAAGTGTGTGTATGTGTTTGTGACCCTGAGTGTCTGTATCGATGTCTCTGTCTATGTATGTGTCTGTGTGTATGTTTTAGTGTCTGTGTGTGTATGTGTCTGTGTATGTGACTTTGAGTGTATGTATCGGTGTCTCTGTATTAGTGCGTGTGTCTCTGTGTGTGTCTCTGTGTGTGAGTGTCTCTGGGTGTGTATCTCCGTGTGTGTATGTGTCTCTGTGTGTGTATCTCCATGGATGTATGTGTCTGTGTGTGAGTGTGTGTGACCCTGAGTGTAGGTATCGGTGTCTGTCTCTATGTGTATGTGCGTGTCTCCGTCTCTCCTTGTGTGTGTGTATGCGCGCGCGCGCGTGTGTGTGTGTGTGTGTGTGTGTGTGTGTGTGTGTGTGTGTGTGTGTGTGTGTGTGTGTGTTTGTGTGTGTGTTTGTGTGGCTGCTTGTACTAGTCCGGACTGATACCGATTTATAGTGCTAGCACACTGAGATACCATGCCGCAGTTTAACATGAATACCCCACCCAGACACAGTATACTGACTCCGAGCCGACCAGTCCTTGTTTTAGTCCCTTAATGCCGAGCGCCAAAAAGGGTAACAACAAGTACCATCTTTTAACGTCTTTTAGTATGATGCGGGCAAACGCTCTAACACTAGACCACGGAGACGGTCCCTAATTCATTGGTAGTCATTTAAGGCTAATGAGTCTGGAGTTAATGGGTGCAGAAATTCTGAAACTTGGCATTTTTTTAATACTAAATATATCTCATGTGATATTGTATGGGTTCCAGGTTATGTCGGTTACCAGATTTCAGGATGGGGGAAGGTTGATACATCTGAATTCAGGCCTTGCCAAAGAGATTTCGATTATACAATTGGGAAGTCGATTTCCATAAAATGGTGTTGGTTCTTGTGGATGACATTTGAGCAGACTATGCTCATCAGTTTGACAAAATTTTAACATTCGCCGTCATAAGAGACGTGATGAAGTCGTTTTGACTCGACATGGTGTTGGTCACTGTGCATTAAACAGAAGTGTTGTCAATAAGGAGGCATCCCCTCTGTGTGACCAGTGCAGTGATCATACGCCTGGAACAGTTCAACATTACCTGTAAGAATGACCTCGTTATGACAACATAAAACAAAAGGTTAGAAGTGCGGTGCTCGAGGAAAGTAAAACATTTTCCCTTGATGCAATACTCGGCCCCAACATGCTGTATGGGACAATTCAAAGGGCAATATTACAGATGTGACCATACCAAACTTTAGTTATAACGAACTCAAAGGGACCACCAATTTTAGTTCGTTATAACAATAGTTCGTTATAAGCATATATATATATATATATATATATATATATATATATATATATATATATATATATATAACATATAAACAGTAAATGGACAGGACGAAAAATACTTATATCCGTTATATCCGCCATTTCGTTATAAGCGTGTTCGTTATAAACGTAGTTTACTGTACATCAGGCAAGTATGAGACAATCTAATAATATGTCATCTGGTGGAAATAAACAATAACACCAAACATATGTATCTATTATATTAAATCGTTTTAATTTTCGTTTCTGTAACATTTGATGCTGTTTTATTGAACAGGCATAAAACAAATTCTAAACAGATTTGTGGTTGCTTGATGTTTGAATCCATTTCATTAAGCAGAGTGAGTGAGTGAGTGAGTAAGGTTTTACGCCGCTTTTAGCAATATTCCAGCAATATCACGGCGGGGGACACCAGAAATGGTCTTCACACATTGTTCCCATGGCGGGAATCGAACCCGGGTCTTCGGCGTCACGAGCGAACTCTTTTAATCACTAGGCTACCCGACCGCCCCTTCATTAAGGAGAGGATCCTGTTTTTCCATCAGAGTAATCGTGTACAATTTTAATACACGGTAAATTAATTCCTTTGGTGCAGTACATCTACTAATATATTTGATTGTAAATTAGCATTGGATGTGTTAGGCGCAAATATACCTTATTGCTGGTCCAAGTATCCCTAAAGCTATACCACCACCACTGGTGAGTGAGTGAGGATTTAAACGCCGATTTGAACAGTATGCCTCTAATTTCCGGGCGTGTCAGCTTAATGTAGAAAGGAAGCCCAAAGTGATGCAGGTCTCAGACGTTTACCACTTTCGTGAAACCCACGGACACGGGTGTCGTGCTGAGAAACCTAGAAACATAATTGGGGGAATCCGGGATTCGAAATCACACTTATTGGTTTCTGGCGTGCACAAGGGACGCAACTGTGCACAGTGAATTGGGCCCCACGTGGGGTAAGATGTAAAACAAGGAATGGAGTGAAACCAGCGTTGTTCATAATGGTTTAACATGCCTGTGTTGATTAAACATTTTGGGAACATTATATTATAATTAAATTCGCTGCGTTCATTGTAATCCCTGCCTTCTGATTAGCAAAAGTGGTCACGTGTTATTGCATTCATTTCCCAAATGAATGTCAACAGTTAAGTAACATATCATTTGAACTGTTTTTTTGCATACTTTACAAACATGTCTATTGTATTATCGGTGTCTGCATACTTCGGTATGCCACTGCCCCATAGCATGAAGCCATGAAGGGACCCCGGGGAGTTGTAGACAACCACGTCCACACCGGCGTCCTTCATCCTCTGAGAATACATCAGACCATCATCCCTCAGAACATCAAACTCAGCTGTTACCACAAACGCTGGAGCCACTCCACTAAGATCCGGAGCCATCAAAGGAGCAAAATAAGGATTCAAAATAATCTTCTCAATTTGACTGGAGATGTCATCATCGCCATGATCTATATCCGTCTGTTTTGAGCTATCGCCGTGATATTTCGTTGGCAACAGCTCGTAGTCCACGTACGAGGCATAGACGGACTGCTTTAGCTTCCTGGAAGTGTGGTTGTTTGTAGTGAAAGCTTTTCGCATGCTTGATGTGTTGATGTCCAGGTAGTTGCACCAATAACCTGCCATGTGCTCGCCTTGCAGAAAGTAGAGTGCTGCATCATCATTGGAAACGTACGATGGTGTCTTGAAGCTGAAGGCTTGGAGCGCTGGGTAGATGAGCCATTGGAACCTGAGTTTAGGAATGTCTTTTAATTCAGAGAGCTTCAGAGCCACTGCAGCTGCAAGGTTGCCACCGGCACTGTCCCCTGTGTAATTAATGAGAGAAAATGTACCTACAGAACATCCATAGATGGGATTTTAAGACAACCGTTCACGCTGTCAGTGCGAACACACTACCACATGTTTTCCATTATGTACCAATACGTTTCAGTCTTGGTCGCACATTCTGAACGATGCTTATCGTTGGTTAAAACATGCTCATTCAAAGTCAAAGATAGTTATTGCATTTAAGGCCTCCGGTCCATATACAAAAGAGTTACATATAAGTAATTTTGCATATTCGGATACATACTAATGTTTAATAATTCCTTTCTGAGAGAAATTGCATTTTAACATAAATAACCAGTTTTAACTCGAACAGAGACATAAAAGCAGGTACAGGACAATTTGACAGATAACGATTTGACATAAACTTGTTTCTTAGATCACTATAATAACGACATACAAAAGTAAAATGAATTTCATTTTCTATAGCTGTATGACATAATGGGCATAACATATTCCTCTTCCTTCATTTAGTATGAGATCTAAGACATCGAGACAATCGTATCGTTGACATGCCCCTACTTCTGATCCATAGAACGGGATTGGTTGGATTTGGGCATCAAATAATATTTAAAGTATAATAAAATAATATAATAATTATAATAATATGATTAAATATAATAAAAATACTTGCATTACATCAATTAAAGCCTTCACGTGATGTTACATCCGAAACATTTTTCTTAAAGTTCATTGAATGGGAAAACATTACAACAAGATATGTATATAGACTCTGAGCATTAACACATTTATCACCGAAAACACATCTTTCATTCATTGCCACCTGACCCCCTCTTCTAAAAATGACAATGTTTGTTTTATCGTTATGAAATGATAATTTCTTTGGTGTAACATCCTAAAATTGTTAGTTGTTTTTTGTGCTCCAACAGCAGAATCTGATACTTAAAGGACATCATCGGCAAAAAGAAGCATCAAATTGCTAATACATCTGGGAACATTTGAATTCATGTTTACCGTTAGCAATAATTTCATGCCATAATTTACGAATAAAATATGAGAACAATATCGGTCTCAAGATACATCCTTGCCTAAGCCAACAGGACAGTCAAAGAAATCGTTTACATCGTCACCACGTTGTACACATGATTTGATATTTGAATACATAGCTTTTAATATAGAGCACATATTGTCCTGTAGACCCGTAGTTCTTGACAGTGCCATAGTTTATAACGATCAACGAAGTCAAACGGTTTTTTTTTAAATCGACAAAGGCTACATAAACTTTGTGTTTACGTGATATACAAATTTGGATTATTGCATATAATGTGAATATATGATTGAGTTTGAGTATTTTTTCTAAAACCAGCTGGAGTTTCGGGAATCATGTCCTATCTCTCATAATCCTGGAATTAAGTACTGATGTAAAAATCTTCCCAAGAATACTCATTTAGGATATTCCACTATAGTCGTCTGGGTTGTTAAATATTTTTCGTATATATTGACGTCATCTCAAATTTGGAACATTATATCAGTTCAACCACAATATGGTCAGGACCAGCAGCTTTTCCACTTTTAGATGTATTATAGAGTCCAGAATTTCACCTATGATTTGGGTGCTTCTGAAATAAGTTTGTCGACATCAGTATAACATTAAGAGGAAACATCCAGAATATCGTCACATCACTGTCAGTGTTGAAGCCAGTATAATTTGAAAAAAAACCTTCACATCATTCCAAATCACAAGAGTGACATACATGTCATGTGTTTGTATAATAGGTACTTCACCTGCAATAGCAACCTTCTGTGTGTCTACCCCATACGTCTCTGCATGTGAGAACACGTGAAGGGCAGCTTTCAAACAGGTTTCAAACGGAACTGGGAACGGATTCTCCGGAGCGAGTGGATACCTGGAAGATTGAATATTTTAGACAGGCTCATTGATGTTGTTGTAGACCACAGTCCTGGTATTCATAACGAGGCTACTGCTGTTTCCCTTTAGGGAACCCAGACAGGTCATGAGTTGTCGGAGGCATGAAGTAGTTTTAACGACACATAGTAAGATATGTGGTTTGCATTTGATGAGGTGAGGTGAGGTGAAATGGGGTTCAACGTCGCGTCCAAGATTATTGCACTTATATAGCGACTTGCATGCACGTGTGTGTGTTTGTGTGGCTGCTTGTACTAGTCCGGACTATTGCCGATTTATAGTGCTAGCTCACTGAGAAACCATGCCGCTGTTTAACATGAATACACCACTCAAACACTGACTCCGAGCCGACCAGTCCTTGTTTTATCCCCTTAATGCCGAGCGTCAGACAGGGTAACAACAAGTACCATCTTTAAACGTCTTTTGGTATGACGCGGTCGGGGATCGAACCCCGGACCTTCCGCTCCCCGGGCGGACGCTCTACCACTAGACCACGGAGGCGGTCTGCATCTGATGAAGACTCGCGGTGAATCCAGGTTAGAATAGATCCCCAGCAGCCCCAAACCTTGTTGTTTAGCGTATCATCTTGGGATGTTGCTCGTAATAGCAATCTTTGATTTGTCTGGTCTCGTTTTGATTATTTACTTGCCGCCGTCATAAAGGGAGAATAGTGCTGCGTGTGGCCTAAACAATACGGGGGACACTTTCAAAAGGGAATGTGCCTTGGCAGTGCAAAGGTTCATCGGGCTGGACAGACAATGATGTTGCCGACCGTTCGTTCATTCAGCAATATTGGGTGTTGCTGTTGACCGAGAGGGACAATAAATACTGATTGAATCTACAAACAACTGCATCTTCTGTTAAGGTTTTACTCACTCAATGGAAATAAACGTATATCCGGATTTAACTGCTAATTCTGATACAACATCGTCGTAGTTATCTGGAAGGGAAAACCGCAATCAATAAAAATGAAACTGTCTCTCTTTTTTCTAAATTTGCGTCCTCTTCCTTTGGTACCACTATTCTCACATGTTGCAATAAGCAACGGATCTATTTGAACGAATGTACATGTATTAATTACGCGACTATGCTTGTCGTAAGAGGCGACTAAAGGGATCAGGTGGTCAGACTCGCTGACTTGGTTGATGCATGTCATTGTATCTCAGTTGCGTAGATTGATGCTCATTATGTCAATCACTGGATTGTCTGGTCCAGATTCGATGATTTACAGAGCGCCGTAATATAGCTGGAATATTGCTGAGTGCGGCGTTGAATATCAAACAAACAAACATACATGAATATGGAATTTGTCTTTGTAGTACATTGGGGAATGCAAGTCTTCGGGACCAACAGAATGGTATTGTGTTGCTTGGGGAAAATAGAGTTATACATCTTGAACAATAGATCGGATATGGATATGCTAAATACAAGTGGCTATTTGTTGGCATACCCACGCTCAGGACGGTCCATCCCCCACCATGTATATATATCACAGTCGGCGATGGGTCCAGGGCTCTCGTTGGCCGATACACTCTTATCGGCATGTCCTCAAAGGTGTAATCTTTAACCTGAAAAATATACACAGACATATATACTGTACTCCTAAATATAAAGAAACGCATAGGTGATATTGACATCCATGTGGTGTCAGATTACTTCCCACACAACAAATCTGGTTATGCATTTCTCTGACTGCGAGGTATTTTTTTACGGCAGCAATACATTGAATACTTAAGTGAAATTTCAACAATATCAGAACTAAAAGTAAAACGTCAACTTCAGACTTCGATTATCCGCCGAAACAGATTCCGAGGGGCATAAAAGCAAAATAGCGATGATAATTATTTGTTTGGATTACTGAAAATCATTGATGACACCAGGTGTTCGCGAAAAGGTAAGCATGCCCTTCCCTACAGGTAGCACCATCCACGCAATTTGCATAAAACGTAAGCGTTTGTTTGTTGATTGACGCCTTACAGCAGTACCCCTGCCATGCGACGACCGTCTGTAAACAAACCAGACAATCCCATCTGCTTTGTTCAAGTGGAGCTATATTCTGTTTTTCACGAGTTAGAAAATGTTTAAGAAATATTTTCGTTTTGCAACACAGTGGATGGCAGTTTTATCAAGATTGTCATTGTATCAAGATAAGCGTTACTGACCACAGAGTGTGATGAGATTATCAGTGACCAGTGACATTCTGGTACGATAACTCATCACAACAACTCTCGTACGTGGGGGCCTATCATGCTGAAGGATCCGCACATCGCAGCAGGACCTCATGTGCAGTTAGATGTGAAATACCTTCAATTCATCTGTATCGGGAGGTGGTTTGTTGTCAGAGGCCAGAGTTGAAAACCATCTCATCACACTAACTGACGTCGCAATTCCGAGACTCTCTGTCCCTCCACTCTTAAAAGAATATATAAATAAATAAATAAATGTAAATGTTCGTGACATGTTTCACACCAACATGTGGACAATGGTGAACACAAGTGGAAACATACGTGTGTATAGGTATGGGTCAATACTGAACACAATTGGAAACTTACATGTGTACGGGCTAATGGTGAACACAGTTAGAAACTTACATGTGTATATGTACGGGGCAATGGTGAACACAATTGGAAACTTACATTTGTACGGGACAATGGTGAACACAGTTGGAAACTTACATGTGTATATGTACGGGACAATGGTGAACACAGTTTGAAACTTACATGTGTACGGGACAATGGTGAACACAATGGGAAACTTACATGTGTATATGTACGGGAAAATGGTGAACACAGTTGGAAACTTACATTTTTACGGGACAATGGTGAACACAATTGGAAACTTACATGTGTACGGGACAATGGCGAACACAATTGGAAACTTACATGTGTACGGGACAATGGCGAACACAATTGGAAACTTACATGTGTACGGGACAATGACGAACACAATTGGAAACTTACATGTGTACGGGACAATGGTGAACACAATTGGAAACTTACATGTGTATATGTACGGGACAATGGTGAACACAATGGGAAACTTACATGTGTATATGTACGGGACAATGGTGAACACAGTTGGAAACTTACATTTTAACGGGACAATGGTGAACACAATTGGAAACTTACATGTGTACGGGACAATGACGAACACAATTGGAAACTTACATGTGTACGGGACAATGGTGAACAAAAGGGACAACAAAGATGCCCGCAACCATAAGAAATCTCCACTAAAAGCAGACTCCATTGTACGATTCCGAGGATAACATAAACATGTGTTTATGAATCACTACCAAACAGTGATGATTCCAGGTGTTCGCGAAAAGTGAGCGTATCCCGCCCTACCGGTGGCACACGTCACAAACACATGCAAAAGCAAGTCAATTGTCAATTGAAGCAATATGGGAACATATGGTATAATTCAAAGAAAAAAAAGGGAGTGCATCAGACATTTTTGTCACTATATTTGGTCATGTCCTTTACTGAGGCCTTGAATCCCGTAACCCTGGACAAATAACGTTTTACCAGGAGTCGTATGACGCTCTTTGAAATCTTGGAAGAAAGAGGATGTTCGATTGTACCTTAAAAGTTGAGACATGCAGACTTCAAAGTAGAGTCCATGTTAAACGCCACAGAGACACAGACAGACAAACACACACACACACACACACACACACACACACACACACACACACACACACACACACACACACACACACACACACACACACACACACACACAGATTCACACAGATTCACATTCACACAGATACACACACATGCGCGCATGCAGACAGGCATTCAGAGACACACACACAAGGAGAGACGGAGACACGCACATACACATAGAGACAGACACCGATACCTACACTCAGGGTCACACACACTCACACACAGACACATACATCCATGGAGATACACACACAGAGACACATACACACACGGAGATACACACCCAGAGACACTCACACACAGAGACACACACAGAGACACACGCACTAATACAGAGACACCGATACATACACTCAAAGTCACATACACAGACACATACACACAGAGACACTAAAACATACACACAGACACATACATAGACAGAGACTTCGATACAGACACTCAGGGTCACAAACACATACACACACTTACACAGAGACACATACACACACGGAGATACACACAGAGAGACACACGCACTAATACAGAGACACCGATACATACACTCAGAGTCACACATACAGACACATACACACTCACACACAGACACAAACACACACGGACATACACACACAGAGACACGTACACACACACATACAGAGACAGAAACCGATATATACACTCAGTCACCCACACAGATTTGCACACACACACAGACACACACACACAGACACATACACACACGGAGGATTGAAAGGGACTTGGATGTCAACTTTGATTCTTTTTAATGTACTTTGGTATTTCTTGGTGCCAGCACAACAGCATTTAATAAAACCTTGCAACTACAACTGATTCTCTCTTCACGGCAACACTAAGAGAAATGCCATTGTCCATTGACATAACGTCTATTGTGCTGTGTGATGTCGCAGATACATCACATAGATTCCTAGACTACTTGCTGTTCAAAATACCAGACTTATTGACAATGGTGTACCTGTCATTTTCGCTAATCTCTTGCACGACACCAGCGATGTTGCGGGAATATGTACCTCCACTAGGGTCAGCTGGAATGGGGATTGTAACACAACCACCAACTTTCACGGGACCCAAAAATTTCGTTATATCCGTCAGTTCGGTATAAGCGTTTTCGTTATAAGCGTAGTTTACTGTATACCATAGCCATTTTTTTCGTACATAAACTTATGAAACACAGCTGCAACTGGTGGATCTTGTCCGCTTGGATTGATCCAAATCCTCATTTGTCTGACAGGTGAATGTACTGCTACCAAATTACCAGTCTTTAGTCACTCCAAACGCCTGGCGTAAAACCACACTCACTCACTCACTCACTCACTCACTCACTCACTCCAATATTCCAACTGTATGACTGCTGACTATATAATCGAGTCTGGACCAAACAATCCAGTGATTGACATCAAGAGCATCGATCCATGAAAATGGGATATGATGACATGCTTAAACCAAGTCACCGATCTGGATCACCCGATACATTAGGTCGCCTCTTACAACAATAATGGATTTCTGGGGACCTATATTCTTACCTGGAATCCCCACAAGTTGTGATATTACCGAGATACTGTTCCACGAAACACACCATTTAAAGAACTCACACTGAAGCCCTTAATGCAGTTACAGAATTGGGCCAAAATACATCAACATACCACTAAACCAATAACTCTTGCAAACGTGGCCATAACTCTCGCTTGATAGGTGTCGACGACGCCCTCCTTTATCGGTATGTACGTGACATAGGACAGACCTGCAAAGGCGACTGCAACGCCCAGGACGAACGGCAGAGTACAGCAAAACATGGTAGCCTGTAACATAAATGAGTTGAAAACATGTCAAAAATGTACCGGAGACAGCCAAACGTTTGGCTCTGTGGCAACGCATTCGTGTGGGTGGTACTTAATAATGAGTCTCCGCTGATGAACTGTCAGTGGGCCTATGTCTATTAGACAGGCACCAAACTGATCAGATTACGTAAACGGGTGCTTCCAATTACTTACTTTATTCGTTATTATTACAGTTACCTAAAAATACCGATGACGTTTCTCAAATCGTTCTCGGTACTATTGATGCACGTTTGCTGAAATCCGACGTACGTTTGTGAAACGCCTTCGTTATATTTGCGGAATTACCGTATCGTGCAGCTTTGGTGTCACACATCTGAGGTAGTTCGTTTTGATCAGTAGTGTATTTGGAGGTAAATCCGACACACCAGAAGTGGTTATCCAGTAAAGCAGTGCGAAAGGCAAACGCCCGAACACCAAATTTTGTTCAATCACACACAAACCTGGCTAATGTCTTAGTGTTTTATGTTGTGACTTAGTTTTTTATTTCATTTATTTGTCTGTCAGAAACACCTTCCATAACATAAATCAGTCACGCGCAAGCACAACTAATGCCCTGGTGTCCCCCGCCGTGATATTGCTGGAATATTGCTAAAAGCGGGGTTAAACCATACCCACTCACTCACTCACTCACGTCCTGATGTCCCCCGCCGTGATATTGCTGGAATATTGCTAAAAGCGGTGTAAAACCATACTCACTCATTCACTCACTCATTCACAACTAATGCCACCATCATCACGCGTTGCGACACCCTTGTTACGTGTTTTCTGTTGCCCTGACCATGATGCGGTTCCACGTGCAGTACCGTTGCTTAGCTATCACAAAAACCGGAAGAGGAATTTTATTCCCCACTTTTATAATAACAAGGGCACTTTAGGAGAAATACGAATCTGGCCTCTCAAGAAATGTTATTTTATCTGACTTATAACATAACAACTCATTTACGCCACCAAAATACTTCAATGTGAATCACACAGCATAATTCCAATAGTTAACACGTGGTAGCTCTAATCAACATTCCTGACTTGAGTATACTATAGCTGTAACATCGTTGACTACGCTATGATGTATGTTGCACACCTGCTTCTTTGGCGTAAAATGGGGGCCCCAAAATTATACTTAAGAAAAAAAGGTATGCACCCAGGCATCTAAGATATCATTGTTCATTACGATGAACACGGCTATCCATGTCCATTCCATCTACCGTCACGATGGGTAAGTATAGATCTACAGATGTTTAATATATGCTTTGGCTGCTAAGGACACCTGATAATAAATTCCATGATCGATTTATGGGAGCACAAAATATATCACTAGATAATCATAGGAATAGCTGACGTCAGTTATATGACGAGCTGTTCCTTGGGTTACTAAGATACATCAAGGTTTTGATTACCAGTGTTTGAGGGATTCATTTGGCCTCGGACCAAAATTTTGTTCCTTCTTTGCTATCTACAGTGACATGACAGTCCACCATAATTATTATCAGTCGTAGGCCGTTCTCCTGTTTCATGCTGACCAACCTGCCACTTGTCACTTAAAACGCAAAGTATCGGCCTGTCAACTGTGCTCACCGGAAGTGTCGATCCGAAACACACAGAGCGGCCTTCAACTTGGGGTCAAGTCATAAGATGCTGGAATCAGTATCTTTCACCTCATTTAAGCTATCATAAGTCACTTTAAAAAATGGCACAGGTTGAACAGCCCATTCAAAAAGGGCACTATATTCTCCTATTTTCCTTCCGGTACATGCTAAACATTAGGGAGGGGAGGGTGGTGGGGTAATTGTGGTCTGAGGCCATTTAACATATTACAAAATGAGAAATATCATCGGGTTAGAAAGGTCAAGGACGCAGGAAGCGTTTACGTAGTCACGTAAACGGATGACGTAGCGTTCCAGAATAACCACGTCAAAGACCCACTCGTGAAAAGCCCTCCCCAAGACATATGGATTCGCACCACACATCCTCGACACAGGATCCAGACAGTAACTCTCGTAGCTCGTAGCATCCCCAGCTACAGATGCGTATCCGTCGATGTCTATCCATGTACGGCTTCCGTGTGAGGAGCCAAGCCAGAAGAGCAATCTCGACGACAGAGTGTCTACGTCTACGTGTACACGTGTCTACAGGCGTCGAGGTGAACGTGACGTCACGCCATGTGTTCTTGAAGGCGATCGAGTTGAGGTGGTAGGGACATCGCTGACTTCATGTACAAAGGGTGTGTGTGTCTCTGTTCTACCTTAGTCGTGCTATAACTGTGACATCACTGACTTCGTGTACACAGGTTGGTGGTGTATCTATTCTACCTTAGTCGTGCTATAACTGTGACATCGCTGTCTTCGTGTACGAAGTGTGGAGGTGATTCTATTCTACCTTAGTCGTGCTATAACTGTGACATCGCTGACTTCATGTACGTAGTGTTGAGGTGTATCTATTCTACCTTAGTCGTGCTATAACTGTGTCATCGCAGACTTCATGTACGTAGTGTATCTATTCTACCTTAGTCGTGCTATAACTGTGTCATCGCAGACGTCGTGTACACGGTGCAGAGGTGTATCTATTCTACCTTAGTCGTGCTATAACTGTGACATCGCAGACTTCATGTATACAGGGTGGGGGTGTATCTATTCTACCTTAGTCGTGCTATAACTGTGACATCGCTGTCTTCGTGTACGAAGTGTGGAGGTGATTCTATTCTACCTTAGTCGTGCTATAACTGTGACATCGCTGTCTTCGTGTACGTAGTGTGGAGGTGATTCCATTCTACCTAAGTCGTGCTATAACTGTGACATCGCAGACTTCATGTACACGGTGCAGAGGTGTATCTATTCTACCTTAGTCGTGCTATAACTGTGACATTGCTGACTTCGTGTACGTAGTGTGGAGGTGTATCTATTCTACCTTAGTCGTGCTATAACTGTGACATCGCAGACTTCGTGTACGTAGTGTGGAGGTGTATCTATTCTACCTTAGTCGTGCTATAACTGTGACATCACTGACTTCGTGTACACAGGTTGGTGGTGTATTTATTCTACCTTAGTCGTGCTATAACTGTGACATCGCTGACTTCATGTACCTTGTGTTGAGGTGTATCTATTCTACCTTAGTCGTGCTATAACTGTGACATCGCTGACTTCATGTACGTAGTGTTGAGGTGTATCTATTCTACCTTAGTCGTGCTATAACTGTGACATCGCTGACTTCATGTATACAGGGTGGGGGTGCATCTATTCTACCTTAGTCGTGCTATAACTGTGACATCGCAGACTTCATGTACGTAGTGTTGAGGTGTATCTATTCTACCTTAGTCGTGCTATAACTGGGACATCGCAGACTTTGCGTACGTAGTGTGGGTGTGTCTATTCTACCTTAGTCGTGCTATAACTGTGACATCGCTGAATTCGTGTACGTAGTGTCGAAGTGTATCTATTCTACCTTAGTCGTGCTATAACTGTGTCATCGCAGACTTCATGTACGTAGTGTATCTATTCTACCTTAGTCGTGCTATAACTGTGACATCGCTGACTTCATGTACGTAGTGTGGGAGTGTGTCTATTCTACCTTAGTCATGCTATAACTGTAACATCGCTGACCTCATGTATACAGGGTGGGGGTGTATCTTTTCTACCTTAGTCGTGCTATAACTGTGACATCGCAGACTTCGTGTCATAGTGTGGGTGTGTGTCTATTCTACCTTAGTCGTGCTATAACTGTGACATCTCTGACTTCGTGTACGTAGTGTCGAAGTGTATCTATTCTACCTTAGTCGTGCTATAACTGTGACATCGCTGACTTCATGTACGTCGTGTGGGAGTGTGTCTATTCTACCTTAGTCGTGCTATAACTGTAACATCGCTGACCTCCTGTATACAGGGTGGGGGTGTATCTATTCTACCTTAGTCGTGCTATAACTGTGACATCGCAGACTTCGTGTACGTACTGTGGAGGTGTTTCTATTCTACTTTAGTCGTGCTATAACTGTGACATCGCAGACTTCGTGTACGAAGTGTGGAGGTGTATCTATTCTACCTTAGTCGTGCTATAACTGGGACATCGCAGACTTTGCGTACGTAGTGTGGGTGTGTCTATTCTACCTTAGTCGTGCTATAACTGTGACATCGCTGAATTCGTGTACGAAGTGTCGAAGTGTATCTATTCTACCTTAGTCGTGCTATAACTGTGTCATCGCAGACTTCATGTACGTAGTGTATCTATTCTACCTTAGTCGTGCTATAACTGTGACATCGCTGACTTCATGTACGTAGTGTGGGAGTGTGTCTATTCTACCTTAGTCATGCTATAACTGTAACATCGCTGACCTCATGTATACAGGGTGGGGGTGTATCTATTCTACCTTAGTCGTGCTATAACTGTGACATCGCAGACTTCGTGTCATAGTGTGGGTGTGTGTCTATTCTACCTTAGTCGTGCTATAACTGTGACATCTCTGACTTCGTGTACGTAGTGTCGAAGTGTATCTATTCTACCTTAGTCGTGCTATAACTGTGACATCGCTGACTTCATGTACGTCGTGTGGGAGTGTGTCTATTCTACCTTAGTCGTGCTATAACTGTAACATCGCTGACCTCCTGTATACAGGGTGGGGGTATATCTATTCTACCTTAGTCGTGCTATAACTGTGACATCGCAGACTTCGTGTACGTACTGTGGAGGTGTTTCTATTCTACTTTAGTCGTGCTATAACTGTGACATCGCAGACTTCGTGTACGAAGTGTGGAGGTGTATCTATTCTACCTTAGTCGTGCTATAACTGTGACATCGCTGACTTTGTGTACGTACTGTGGAGGTGATTCTATTCTACCTTAGTCGTGCTATAACTGTGACATCGACGATTACGTAGTGTGGAGGTGTATCATTCCCACCTTCCCCGTGTCATAAGTGTGATATCGGAGTTTAGGCAATGCTTCAGAGCCGTTGAATGTATGTCAATCTCCTATCAGATAACATTGCTGATCCCATAATTCTATCGATTTAATAAAATGATTGCTTGCCCGTGATATGAAATATCAGAAATATTATTACATTAAGACACTACAAAATAATACACGACAGTATACTGTGTGGTGTGGTGTGGTGTGGTGTGATATAGTAAGTAACACACGTTCATATCGTTGAGATCATGTGAAGTGAGGTTTGACGTGGCGTTCAAGACTGTTGCACTGCATGCACACGTATGTGTGGCTAGTCCGGACAAATAATTTCAGAGCTAGCCCACTGAGATACCATGCCGCAGTTTGACATGGATATCCCACTCACACACAGTAAACTGACTCCGAGCCGATCAGTCCTTAAATGCCGAGCGCCAGACCGCTGTCGTGTAGCAAACCACCCGCCTTCCGCTCTCGGGGCGGACGCTCTACCACTAGACTGATAATGTCATAAGCGACGGAATCAGACCAGCACACCCCCAACAAACTCGACTTTTGTTTGTGGCATGTTATAAGTCCTGTTACCCTAGATTATGACTCTATTTTACCTAATATTTAGGTAATTACATATTTGTAGAACGTCTGTACAGCAACTAGGAACTTAACGCCTGTGAACAGAGACAAATGATTACCTGTTGCTTCAGGTGACAAACAGCCGAAGTTGGTAGACTTTGATCATCACGCTGTTACTCTGTGGCCCGCTTGCACAAGTAAATGAAATAGCTTTATCACGCAGCATAGGGAGATTAGGACTCGTTATCACGGAGTATGTAGAACAGGACGAAACAAGATCATATAGTTATTAAATCATATAACTCTCCTGACATGAAATCTAGGATAGGGCATATGCAATATGGCCGATGCATATCGATGTGTATGGGTCGTACACTTCACAGGGAGCTGAGAATGTAGTTTGACGATACGCTGATCATCATCGTTGTTGTTAACTTTGTTAAATGTTAACTGTGACAGTTATGGGTTCAACAAATTTGATGATAAGTTAATACTATAAAAGTACTGACGGATCTTGCAAACGGGTCCGGTTCAGTTGTAGTAACCATTCAATGATTGTGACAGCCGTGATATGGTTAACTTTGTTTCAGTATTGCCCCGACCATCTTTACAGTTCATGTAAACATTGATCCAAGAAACAAGAGTATGCGTGAACTTGTGTTCTGAGAAGGGGTGTATCAATCTTCCCGAGGCAAGGGAGTTAACTGACTTTAAAAGTCCAGTTTCCACCCTTTCCGAACTAGGCTGGAATTACAGGGCTCGATCGTAGCGCCACCAGTGGCTATTACCATTTATGTCCCTTCTATGCCTCTCCTATGGACCAATCAGAATCCACCTCTCGTATCACTTGCGTTTGCTTCACACAAAATGGCGGCGACAAGTCAAGACGATCTGATCGATAATCAAGATCTATATTGCGATAAAACGGGTCTTACATCTCGAAGTGCATCAAATCACGTGAGCACCTTGATACAAAACATGAAAAGATTAGGAAAATATCTGTTTAGAACGGGTTGGCAGTGCACATGCTTTGCAATCGACCGAAATCTGCACGACAGTTTACGAACCGGATTTCGATTTCGGTGCACGATTTTGATTGGACTATGCATAGACTCGTTAGTTCAGCCAAAATGTAACTCCATAAAACCTGCCTACATGTAGTTCGGCAAGGGTGGAAACTGGACTTCAATAGTCAATTAATTCTCTTTCCTCGGGAGGATGGGGTGTATCCAGCCGCCGTACCAGAATCCGCTGACCGTTTGTTCTTGCCCAGTGCTCCCCGACTGAAGGGAATATAAACCCAATTCACTCACACGCTGATTTACTAATCATTAGAAACATATCGCTAAATGTTGACAATACTATAACAGGTTTACCTTCTTGGAGCTTCAAGGTGTCTCAGTCGTCTAGAGCGCCGCATTAGCGGTTGGGTAGCCTAGTGGTTAAAACCTTCGCTCGTCTGAAGCCCAGTTATTTGGTCAGAGCATTGACAGTGCTTTGAAGCAGTGGTGTCTCCATAATGGATTTGTCTCTTGATGGATTTGTAAGTTAAACCAAATTTTGTAAGTTAGTAGAGAATTCCCCGAAAGATGACCGACGATCAGGAAGAATCTCCGAGGTGTTGAGGAACTAGTCAGTGAACTTGAGGTTTCAGTAGTGTTTCATCAACATCTTGTTATGTCGAAGGACTGTCCGCAAGATGAATGTACTGAGAGAAAAAGCCTAAGTCTACAAACATAATTAGTAACAGCGTGAAGATCTGGGTTAGAAAAGGTCTTCAGCAACCCATACTTGTCGTATCCCGCATCCCATTACGGGTCACGTCAGAACGACCTTTCGCGAACTTTGACCGACCACTGAATTGACCAACAAAAAGTCGACATCAGCCTATTAAAAAGCAGCTTTCTCGAGCATTACGGCACTCGTTTCAACCTGGCGACTTCCATTTCAGACTACGATGGAAAGATATGTTGTCACAGTTCTAGATTAATATTTTGAAAACTGAACAGACGAACATTCCCGAATGTCTAATAATTGGTTGAGATTGTATGGCAGTGCTTCCCACGTTATGTGCAACGCCTCCTCCGTTCAAATGTTTATCCCATGGAAGCAACAGAAAGACGATAATTTTGACGGAATCAGTCGAACGGGCCTTAACTGTCGTTCGGAAAGCCCCGTGTTAACATTTTCGAGATTTCATGATTAGAAAACACATTCCGACTGTCACTCTCATGATCTTGTAAGCGACGCTTTGATTGGTCGGATGAAAGGTCGTTCTGACGTGACCCGTAATGGGATGTCCTAAGATCTTAATTCAGCGGTAGCGAGAAATAAGTTCTGATTTTAATGAGATTGAGTTCTCAAACACAGCCCACTCCCCATCCCCACCCCAACCACCCAAATCAACCCCACCCCCACATCCAACCCCACATTCCACCAAACCCCTATCATACAACTCATACAACAATTTCCACGAACAACGTGTGTCACCAGGGGGATTCGAACCGCAAAGTACACACCAAACGCTAACGACTGTGGTCTTCTGCCATGGCGACCCAGAAGACATTTTATGAAATGAGCAACTAAATATTTGCTTACTTATAGTTTATCCGTGTATGGACGGTGAAATTATGCAGTACGTGTTATGTTATTCTCTGCAATGTATGTACGTGTGCTTTGGTAGCTTTTCGTTCAAAGAAACGAACAGATAGAAACGAACTGAGCAAATCGTGATAAGGGCGATGTTTGCTCATGATAAGCCCATCAACATGGGCAAGTAATATGTAAGTGATTGATAAATGTGCCCAAATTGGTTCTCTATAATTCAAAATAAATGTGGCATTTAAATCAACTCTAGATAAGAAATTTAATATATATGTATACGTACATAATCACATACAGCAGTAGGGCTTTCTCAGATGTAGATAACGACGACATGGATATATACCGTCCTATCATACAATCTGCACACTGTCAATACACAAGAAGGACGATGACAAGGATATGTACTACCGACCAAACATAAGGGAACTAATAATTTGAGTGGGTAATATATTCAAATCTGCCCCTGTTATCAACAAAGAATTTTGAACACTAACAGCACCGTTAAAAACAGGCTCCAAGCGGCCCGCCTGAAAACAAGTCGTCCTGTGGAGGGCGTGACCCTAACACCTTACCATAGACGGCAAAGATTGGTGTGGGCAAATCAACACCAGGGACTGCGAGGGGTATGCAGGGGCAACACTTTTTCACCATGATCTGTGTGGGGCCAGTAGTGTGATGGTGTGGGGCGGTATCTCACATGACAGGCAAACTCATTTCGTTATTGTGAATGGACATTTGACTGGCTAGCGATATGTTGACGAAATTGTGTATCCCATCGTTGTTCTGTTCGCTCGAATTATCTTCGGAAATTTTGAACTTCAAAATGACAATGCCAGACCACGACGTGCTCCGGTTGTCAACGATTATCTCCGACAAGAAGGCATACGGACATTTGACTGTCCTGCTAAGTTCCCTGTCATGTTCCCTGTGGGATGTTCGATGAATAAGGTAAGTAGTCGGAAGCAGCAGTTTACGTTATCTAGGTCTAATCTTGTCAAATATACACAGGACCACTGACAGTACATTAGCGGAGACTCATTATTAAGTACCACCCACACGAATGCGCTGCCACTGAGCCAAACGTTTGGACAACATGGCTGTCTTCGGTACATTCTGGACATGTTTTCAACTCATTTATGTTACAGGCGACCATGTTTTGCTGTACTCTGCCGTTCCTCCTGGGCGTTGCAGTCACCTTTGCAGGTCTGTCCTATGTCACGTGCATACCGACACAGGTGGGTGTTGTCCACTGTCGCACCTTTTGTATAAGTTCTTGGTTTAGTGGTATATTTGCTGATGTATTTTGGCTCAATTCTGTGACCGCTTCTAGGACTTCAGTGTGCGTTCTTCAAATGGTGTGTTTCTTCGAACAGCATCTCAGTTATGTGCCAACTTGTGGGGATTCCGGATGGATGGATGGATGGATGGATGGATGGATGGATGGGCAAACCACATGTCTGACTATATGTCTAAAGCTACTTTCTGTCTCAGACAACTCATCATTCGCCACAAACGCCCAATCTGGGGTAGAGCGAAACAGCGGTAACATTTTAAACTACGAGGACTGTGGTCTATAACATCAACGAGCCTTTCTGAAATATTCAACCTTGTTTTCCCATGGCTACGGCCTCATATGGTTAAATCAAACAGTTGGCGATGTTAAACTTTTTGAAGCAATTTCGTGAAAAATCTATAAATATGGGTTTTTTTCAAGAATTGCATTCCACTCCGGAAAACAGTTCAAGGTATGACTTGAATAGAACTTTTAAGAGACTTATTCAACCAGACAAATTCTTGTATGTATAAACATGAAAAACCCTTAGACGTTCATTTATTCAATTTAGGCTTGGATCGTTAAAAACAAAGTATAACACTTTCAAAAGCATGACATACAGCAATTTTCATGTTATTAAAGCCTCTATAAACAATAAAGAACATGGTAATGTTGTGTGGCCCACTGCTTCGTTTTTTCCCTCCCCTCGGGTGTCAGGTAAGTCTGTCATATCGAAACAAGGGTTCGTTTTCACCTTCAGATACAGTAAAGTAGGACTGGCCATCTAGACTCCAGGCAATAGACTGGCCATTTAGTTCTGGTAAGTAAGGGAGCTTCTCAGCCTGCTTGGCATCCGTTAGCACCGACTCCATGTCTTCTTCCTCTTCAACATACCAATAGAAGACATCCTCTTTGGACTTTAAGAGGACTGCTTTACCATCAGGAGATACATCTCCACCACACAGCCCTCCATACCACCTCCCCTTTGGTAAGGCTACATGAAAGAGGAATTTAGTTTCTCCATCAACGATCTTATACATTCCGTCAGTGTCTTCAATTCCATCCATGATATATAGTCGACCATTTGGTGAAACCAGTAGTGTTTCACTGTTCTCTAAACTTGTTCTGTAAACATAAATATATTCACTTACTCAAATGTCTGAGTACACACTGGCAAATAAATAGTTCTTCCATTTAAAATGTAGCATTCTAATCCTTCTTTTGATGAAACAGTTTCGATGTGGAAATGTCATTATTCACACTGAAAACACTTATTTCTTAATCTATTATATCTGATAAATTAATCTGATAAATTATTATACAACTTTTAGATATCGTTGGCTTTGGCAAGGTAGCATTGTGGCGTTATGTTGCTTTACTATACATCAGCATATACTTACTGTGTTGAAAATGTGCCTACTTACTCAAAGCCGATGACCTCGATTTCGTCCTCCCCGAGAGACAGTTTACGACCCTGTATCACTTCCTCTGGTTCCTGCACCTTGTAGATCAGATTAACAGGACCTTCTCCTGTATGTCCAGTATCAGATACATAAATACAATGTCCCAAACCACTCGTATCACAAGGACCACAAGCAATATCCTCCCAGTCAACATTGACAACATCCAGACTTATCATGGTGACGAGTGAAGCATTATTTGCATCGAAAGCATATATGTTGCTGTCATAGCCATCAGCTCTGTCTTTAGGGCCATCAATAATGGCATACATAATCCCCGGATGTTGACGACTTGCACATATTCCTGATGTTCCCACTTCACCAAAACTGGTGATGGTGCCAACATATTTTCGCTTTGAAAACCCTGAAATACCAAGTCAGGGTTAAACATAACATCCGCATGTATGTATACACAACATATATGCATTATGCAACTGATGTATGTCAAAGTCGAATATATATGTACCTTTTGATAGGTTTCTTAATCATAAACATTATTTGCCTTTTAGGAATAACGTTTTGATAACAGTTTTAATAACATGATACAAACCGTAGTTTATATGGTATAGATATGTACTTTCTAGCCGAAAACCGTTTACAAGATCTAATTCACCTTTTGCTTTCCCTTGGAAATATTCAGTATTTTCATAATGTTCTTTCCCTGCTTTCTCTCCGATGGCCATGTTAGTTATTCCCGCTAGCATTTCTTCCAAATATTTCAAGTCCTTCCCCACATCTTCCAAATATGCATACTGAGCAAAGTAAATGTCGATACTGTCACTTATTCCATTGGAAAGCCTTTCTGTTTGGTTTGAAGCATCAGTTACTCTATACAGACTTGGAATGAGTTGCAACAGTAGGATCATCAGCTGTGAACAATGTGTTCCCATCTTGTAATGCATGTGACCGTGTGAAACAATCTTAATACATTGAAGGTTACAACTTTCTATATGTAAAGTTGATAATTATTCGGGTAAAACATCTACAAGAGTATGCCATTTATAGGTGAGCCCCTTTAGCCCCAACGAGCCCCCCTTGACTTTACACAACATATAATGACTGTGTATCGTACCAATTTATATTCAGTGTAAGTCACGCAACCCTATCCAATTTCACAATATAATGAAAGAGACTATTAAAGACGGCATTTTGTGGTTCATTCACACAATTTTTTCTGGCTTGAAGATAAACACGGTTGTAATTTGAGTGAAGCTTATCAAAGAAGTATTTATCGATATATTTACGACGCATAGTGTCAGATTTGGGGCTATGATACTGAAGGAAATAAGACTTATTGTTGTATACAACTTAACTTACACAATGGGAAACTCATTCTTATATATCGTCCTGCTTGACTATGGAACTACATCTAAACTGAGCTAATGCGACACGAATCATGTGTAACTGTTTGTTAGGTTAACTGTGTGTTATATATTAACATGAAAAACCCTTAGACTTCCATTTACTCAATTTAGGCTTGGATCGTTAAAACAAAGTATAGCACTTTCAAGAGCATGACACACAGCAATTTTCATGTTATTAAATCCTCTATAAACTATTATAAAAATGGTATTGTGGTTTTGCACACTGCTTCTTTTTGTCCCACTCCTCGGGTGTCAGGTAAGTCTGTCATATCAAAACAAGGGTTCGTTTTTACCTTCAGATACAGTAAAGTAGGCCTGGCCATCTAGACTCCAGGCAATAGACTGGCCATCTAGACCCCAGGCAATAGATTGGCAATCTAGACTCAAGACAGTAGACTGGCAATCTAGACTCCAGGCAATAGACTGGCCATCTAGACTCCAGGCAATAGACTGGCCATCTGGACTCCAGGCAATAGACTGGCCATCTAGACTCCAGGCAATAGACTGGCCATCTAGACTCCAGGCAATAGACTGGCCATCTAGACTCCAGGCAATAGACTGGCCATCTAGACCCCAGGCAATAGACTGGCGATCTAGACTCCAGGCAATAGACTGGCCATCTGGACTCCAGGCAATAGACTTGCCATTTAGACTCCAGGCAATAGACTGGCCATCTAGACTCCAGGCAATAGACTGGCCATCTGGACTCCAGGCAATAGACTGGCCATCCGGTCTCCAGGCAATAGACTGGCCATCTTGACTCCAGGCAATAGACTGGCCATCTAGACTCCAGGCAATAGACTGGCCATCTGGACTCCAGGCAATAGACTTGCCATTTAGACTCCAGGCAATAGACTGGCCATCTAGACTCCAGGCAATAGACTGGCCATCTGGACTCCAGGCAATAGACTGGCCATCTAGACTCCAGGCAATAGACTGGCCATCCGGTCTCCAGGCAATAGACTGGCCATCTGGACTCCAGGCAATAGACTGGCCATCTAGACTCCAGGCATTAGACTGGCCATTTGGTTCTTTTACGTAAGGGAGTATCACTGCCTGCTTGGCATACTGGTATATACAGATATGGGACAATGCGTTTTCTTGAATCCATCAACGATGCTGTCGACTTTTGCATGTACATGCCGTTTAAGGTTTGAAGTATTGCTGATATGAAATTAGTTGGTTTTACTTTTTTAAAACCTTTTGAAGCTTTTCCGTGTCTAAATATTATCCTGTCTGATCCATGGAGCTTATTACGTTGTTCATTGTATTTATCGGGGACATCTGTTCATTTACACTGTGTAGTGAGTGAGTGAGTTTGATTTTACGCCGCTTTTAGCAATATTCCAGCAATATCACGGCGGGGGACACCAGAAATGGGCTTCACACATTGTACCCATGTCGGGAATCGAACCCGGGTCTTCTGCGTGACGAGCGAACGCTTTAACCACTAGGCTACCCGACCGCCCCTACACTGTGTAAGGTTAATAGCATATGCTAATACAGAAGCGCAGTATTCACTTCGAAGGGCTGGTCGGATTTCTTTGACGTCCCCCTAGTTCCTCGCACCGCTCTGTTTGGTCTTTGAAGAGCTATTATTTCCCAGAGGTGAGGTGAGGTGAATTGGGGCCTCACGTCGCGTCCGAAATTATTGTACTTATATAGCAACGTGCATGCACAAATGTATATATATGCTTGCTTGTACTAGTCCGGACTGATGCTGATTGTATGACGATCGAACCCCGGACCTTCCGCACTCAGGGCGGACGCACAAGACCACGGAGGCGGTCTTATTATGCCAACAAACAACATGTGACCAATAACCAGTCAGATCACCTGTACAAAATGACCAAAACAAAATCATTGTGTAAAAAAACAACCTTCAGTAGTGCGTATGTGAGCCATGTTATGTGATAATAGCCTGACACCGTCGTCTCATGCTCACAATTTGTGTCTGGATGGTTGCCAAGGGAAGATAGGTTCACTCTTCAGTAAACAGCATTGCTGAGTCCCTGTAGCGTTGCCGGAAGCACTGGGCTTCGTGAAAGGGTACTCTACAACTCGTTCTACGTGTGTTTGATAGGGTTTAGGTCTGGTGGCCGGGCTGGCCACTCCACGTGGACAATGGTCACCTGCTCTAAGTAGGCATCTCTGATCCTGGCACGACGAAACCATCGGTTATCTTAATTACTGAATATGTTGTTGTTGTTGTTGTTGTTTGTTGTTGTTTAACGCCGCACTCCGCAATATTCCAGCTATATGACGGCGGTCTGTAACTAAGCGAGTCTGGACCAGACAATCCAGTAATTGATATCATGAGCATTAATCCACGCAAATAGGATCGATGACATGCATCAACCAAGTCAGCGAGTCTGATCCCGTTAGTCGCCTCGTACGACAAGCATAGTCGCCTTTTACGGCAAGCATGGATTGCTGAAGACCTATTCTATCATGGATCTTCATTGGTTGACTAAATATGACACATCGCTCGTCAACGTGATGTGCGATGCAATCCCATGCCATGACCAGTGTCTCTTTTAATATAGCGCCATTCTAAAGTTACAAATTGACTCGTCATGTCATTCAAAATGTGTCTTGAAAGATGTGTGAAGTGGCCATTCATTATATTAGAGAGAGTGGAGGTTCCTTTTTTATCATAAATCATCAACGGTTTATTGTTTCCCCCTTTTCCACTGGCGCTTTCGTCTTCCAGCAATTATTCTACTACTTTCTTCCACATCAACCAAATATGCATACCGTGCCTTTAATACATCCACGTTGTTGATTCCACCAGAAACAAATTTGTTCTTTCTTGAGACTCCATGCAGATGTTGAATACGATGGAGTGGAACTAGAATCAATGTCATGTGAGTTTTCATTTTGCAACAAACGCCTGCATTGATGGGACTTTGTCTGAGGGTTCTTACACCATATCGACAAGAACTTTCCTGTAACTACGGTCACAATAAATACCACAGAGTATTCTGCTCAAAGGATGTCTGCACTGTATGTGATAAACGCTGGTCTGTTCAATGTTCCTCATTGTACGCCAGCATTGAGCTCCCTGTTTATGTCCTTAGGAATCATGATTCAAGGAGTGTGAAACTTCATTTTGATCATGTTTAATGTTTTGTTAACATGAAGGCAAGGATTCTTTTACATTTACAAACAGGGATAAACTACTGTGATAATTGGAGTAAATAGTGGAAGAAATGAAGCGTGCTTGAACATTTATGTTTTCACACAAAGGTATGATTTCATATGATTACTGCAAACAGATTTATATGTATCTTTGAACGTGGTAATGCCTCGGCGGTTATCTACAGTTGTTCTACAAAGAAACGATTATTTGTAAATGGTTATCTATCTGCCCTCTTTCTTGTACTGTTTATAGGCGAGAAATTTAACCTTGGTAGCATGATGAGTATCTCCAAATGTAAAGCACTCATGAGTCGTCATCATGCCATACACTCTTTTTGTAACAAAGGAGTCATTGTTTTGTTTGTTTAAATGTTATCAGATGCAACAAACATAGAAGTATGAAAAAGAGGTTTTGGGTTTCAGGTATATTGATGATCTGATATCATTCAAGAATGGTCAATTACCCTGCACTCATCTGTTTTACATTTAGATCTATGTGTAAAAATCTCTGCACAAGACAATAAGTCAACAGGGAAGACTTCAACGTCCAAATAGTCAGCTTTCATTTCATGTCTTACCATATTCCAGGAGCTCGGGCCTTTGGTGTCTACACAGACCGCCGCCATATAGCTGGAATATTGCTGAGCGTTAACCAACACACAAACAAACAAACAAAACATAACTAATGCCAGTGGAACGTCAACAACATCAGCAATGCATTGTTAAGTGCAATCAATATTGTGTTTTGTATGGCGTTCTGGAAATGGTAAAAATGTTATACAGTAGGCTTATTCTGTATGAACTCTCTCAAATCCAATGACCTCAAATTGATCCTCCCCTAAGGAAATAGTTTCTCCCCGAATTAAGTCTTCTGGTTCCTGCACCTTGTATCACATTCATAGCAGTCCAGGCCCTTATGGGGCCATTATGAGTTATTGTGCAGATGTGTCTACAAGCATCAAATTTGGCACAGGTGTAGACCAGAACATACTTAATCCATTTTTGAAGGGCGCCAAAGCCAGGGCTCATTGGGGCAGCCATGTTGGCAAAATCCAAGATGTCCGCCAGTCCCTTTTTGATTTTGTCCTAACTTCATGACCAAGAGTCACAGGATTATGAATTGAGGCGTCTTTTGTAGGTTTTTTACCTCACGGATTCCAAATGTGAGCTTGGTTTTGACATAGAAGTGCGTTTAGGCCAATATGGTTGAAAACATGTTATATTCAAATCAAATTGAGTGGATCGATGCTCATGACTGCCGTCATATAGCTGGAATATTGTGCGGCGTAAAACAACCAACCAACCAACCAATCTTTCGTATTATCAACCAAACAATAAAACGGATATAGTATGGTCAGATTAGCCAATCATATCACTTTGATGTGTTTGTAAACCATTACTATTCAGGATAGTAATAACACTAGGACATTGCACGCCATTTGAGCAAATGTATGCTACAGTGATAAGTCCCACGAATACTAATTACACCAACAACATAAGGTCGTGTCATGCAATGTAATTATCGCCATTCCCATTGGCTTGTCTTTGTATAATTTGAACACTTATAGGAAACCGATATCCACCCCCCTTTAGAAGTAATCACATAATGAAACAGCTCGAAACATATCAGAAATCTATCAGTGACCTTGACGTCTGTGCTGGTCGCAGAGTGTGTGAATATACCCTCCCCTACCGATAGTACTCGGGACATAACGTCTAATTCTCGAAAACCCACATTCATAAGGACAATAACGTATTGCTATTCTAAAACAGTTGAAATCAGCGTCCTGGGCGTTCAGCTCTAAACAGTCATTCACACGACATAAGTAAAACATCAATATAAATCGGGAATAGAAACTCTAAAGAGTAAAGCCATCTGAGCGACCCTCTGCAAATTCCGCTAATTCAGCTTTGCAAAGATGATTATTGATATCAATAGTTCGTTGGAAAGGTTTTTTAATTACCGTTGGAACCATGTAACTCACTGCGTCATTTTTGAAGGTCAAACTATACATGTCCGTTTGTAATCCCGACGGAACTCAGATCCGGCGCCATTTCCGCTGAAAACGTCGTCGATCATCCGTCAATGGTAAAATAGCAATAGCGTCCACATCCGAATATCAACATCTATAGGTCGGTAGCAAGCACAACTTGCGGTTCTGGTATACTCCCGTTTAATAAGGCAGATGGCCTGTTTTGAAAGAGGACTTTGGACAGCAGCATTTTTTGCTACAGATATCCTTATCTTCAACCCCAATCCTTATCCTCAATCCCAATCCACATCTGTTTACATCATCAGAAAGCTCTCAGGAATGCGGCGGTTAAGGGAGTGAAAACAGATTTAACTTATCTGGTCAACTGAAGTTTATATTTCAAAACTGGTTTAAAAAAATACCGCACATGTGTACATCATAAGAAAGCCCTTAATTTTAATTGCGAACGTTTTGGTATAAACAGCTTCACTGTCTTCCTCAAATATATATTTTATTCATTTTTGAGTACTTCCAGCGAAACCCTATCATTCCAATGTATTGGTGGGTCTACCTGTAATGGTAGGAAGAGGAGCCATGATAGCCATGAGGTGTATTCACCACTTCATCACCATACTCTTCGATGATGGTTTCACAAACTTCACGAACATATACTGATATTGTGTTGTGTGCTACTGAATGAGAAGGCAATCGGGGTGGGCTAGGCAACATCAAGGATGGACTGTGCTCCAATTGCGTTACATCACGTTTACAGACGAATTAAGGATTTAATTCCGCTTCACATATGGCAGAAAACGTTAGTAGCGACGTAGTGGCGAGCGGTATGCCAGGGCAACAATCCTTGACCGTGATCTGTGTAGGGGCGGTAGTGTCATGGTGTGGTGCGGTTTCACACATGACAGGACTACTTGTTTGGTTATTGTGAATGGACATTTGACTGGATAGCGATATGTTGACGAATATGGTAGCGATATTTGGTATCCCGTCATTGTTCCATTCACTAGAATTATTGAACTTCAAGAAGATAATGCTAGACCACATCGTGCTCAGATCGTCACGGATTATCTCCGAGAAGGCATATGTACCGTCTTATCACGCAATCGAACCGTGAAGATCCGGGTAGAGAATAGGTCTTCAGCAGCCCATGCTTGCCCTAAGAGGCGACTATGCTTGTTGTAAAAGGCGACTAACGGGATCCCTGCCGTGCTTGGTGCATGTCATCGTATCCCAATTGCGTAGATCGATGCTCACGATGTCAATCGCGGCTTGTCCGGTCAAGACTCGATTTTTTACGGACCGTCGTCAAATAGCTGGAATAGTGTTGAGTTCGGCGTTAAACAACAAACAAGCATCATTATCACACAATCAGCACACTTGCATGCAGGTACAGGGCGGTAACAGAAAACGAAATATATAACCTCCTATCACAGAGTCACAAACTCGTCTGGACTCTGAACTTCTTCATTCGAAGCTTCACGTTGCATATAAGATGGGTCACCGACTGTTACAAAAATAAAACCAATAGAAAGATGAATGTCATTGACGTGACGTGAAGATTCCGGGGTAGAATAGGTCTTCAGCAACCCATGCTTGCCGTAAAAGGTGACTATGCTTGTCGTAACGGGATCAGGTGGTCAGGCTCGCTGACTTGGTTGATGGATGTCATCGATCCCAATTGCGTGGATCGATGCTCATGATATTAATCACTGGATTGTCTGGTCCAGACTCGATTATTTACAGACCGCCGCCATATAGCTGTAATATTGCTGAGTGATGCGTTAAACAACAAACAAACCAACCAAACATGGACGTGAGTCGACATGCGGCTAGATGAAAAACATGCTTAAAGCTTAATAGAACATGGAAACTTTTCTTAAACTTATGCGAAAATGATTTTGAACGTACAAAGAATCAATTAACATGTATGGAAGTGAATGACACTCGTTAAATGTGTAATAACTGAAGTTTTACACATCCGCAGGTGTTGGCTTGACGTCACTGGGACACGAAAACCTCGAGAACAGAGTCACCTCCTCTTGACTATGGTGAACCCAGGATAACATGAGCAAATGAATGAAGCGAACGGAAAAGGTTACACAAATGAACATCCAGGTTTGTTCACCCTCGCGTTACAGCACTGAATAAAATCAACAGCATGTCTATCTCTAAAACCACACTCGCTCGCTCGCTCACTCACTCACTCACTCACTCACTCACTCACTCAGACAACAATGTTTCAGTTGCACCACACCGCTGTCGGCACTTTACATCACTAGCGTAGCTTAGATAACAATGTTTCAGTTGCACCACACCGCTGTCGGCACTTTACATCACTAGCGTAGCTTAGATAACAATGTTTCAGTTGAACCACACCGCTGTCGGCACTTTACATCACTAGCGTAGCTTAGATAACAATGTTTCAGTTGAACCACACCTCTGTCTACGCATTACATCACTAGCGTAGCGAAGACAACAATGTTTCAGTTGAACCACACCTCTGTCTACGCATTACATCACTAGCTTCGCAAAGACAACAATGTTTCAGTTGAACCACACCTCTGTCTACGCATTACATCACTAGCGTAGCGAAGACAACAATGTTTCAGTTGCACCACACCGCTGTCGGCACATTACATCACTAGCTTCGCGAAGAAAACAATGTTTCAGTTGAACCACACCACTGTCGGCACATTTCACATTTAGCGTAGACAACAATTGTCCGCAATGAGTGACAAATGACCGACTGTAACAAAAACAAAACCAAAAGAAAGGTGAAGGTCATTGACGTGAGTCGACCATATGGCTAGATGAAAAACACGCTTAGGGCTTCACTTAAACTTATGCGGAAATATTAAAGAATCAACTACATCAATTACATAAAACATGTATGAAAGTGATTGTCACTCGTAAAACATTACAGACGTTTTAGACTTCCGCAGATGTTGGCTTGACGTCATTGGGATACGAAAACCTCGAGACCAGAGTCACCTTGACCATGAGCAAATGAATGAAGCGAACGGAAAAGGTTACACAAACATGTTGACATGTTTGTTCATCCTCGCATCAGAGCAAGAAACAAAATCAACAACATGTCTATCTCCGAAACCACACTCACTCACTCACTCACTCAGCCTGTAGTTGTAGTTGTACGAAACTATTATACAACTTTGCTCTGGGAGTTTCAGATTTCTTAAATACGAAACTAATTCTCACTCTTTTTCTGTCTGTGGAGGAAAAGGGGCGTGACCGACGTTCGCCGCTAACTTGGAGTTGTAAAGGCGACAAAGAGCAACATTTAGATTAACAGAACTCTACACAGAACTGTTTTCGCCGATTATGTTGGACTTCAAATTGTGTAGGTCGGAAAGAAACAGTGTGCATGTCAGGCACACTAGCCACGTGGCTAAACACGCCAAAGGGCTTTACGCGATGGAGGGGCACTCCTAGACATTTGGCGGTCGGGTAGCCTAGTGGTTAAAGCGTTCGCTCGTCACGCTGAAGACCCGGGTTCGATTCCCAACATGGGTACAATGCGTGAAGCCCATTTCTGGTGTCCCCCGCCGTGATATTGCTGGAATATTGCTAAAAGCGGCGTAAAACCATACTCACTCACTCACTCCTAGACATTTATACAGAGACAAGTAACAAAAGATTTCTTGTAGCAAACTGCCTTGCAGACATTAAGAAATCTGTAATTTCAGTTAAAATTTCGATAGACTGGCATCGACAGTTTGGTCTGAGGAAATAAGTATATTAAACATCAAAGCGAGATTCACACAAACATGTCCGGTTTACCCAATGTCAGACCACGGGCAGCGATGTCAACAAATTCTACGTGCACGTAATTCCCTATCTAAACGCCATTCTGCACAATCAACAATATTACTCTACAGACCTACTGCGAGCGGTGTCTAACAGTGCGTATGTACTGAAGACCGCAGTTTTTCTCCTATGCAAACTGGGGGCACGGGTGGCCCACTCGTCAAAAGCGCCGCAATTTGCGGTGCTAATTGAGTTGCGTCCCTTGGGTCCACTAGAACTTATGATTGTTAGTTCGAATCCCGGTTCGCCCCGATTATGTTTCTCGGTTTGTCAGCACCATACCCGTACTCGAAGGTTTCAAGCAAAGTGGCAAACGTCTGCATCACTTCGGGCTTTCCTCCCACATTAAGCTGACACGCCATGATATGACTGGAATAACGTTCAACGCGGCGTTAAACCCAACTCACTCACTCACTCTTCAACCATGTCAGAGCTGATATTTCGAATGTGAAAGACGAATACTTGTCTCTATTTGCCCACTCTCACTGCGACTGTGAAACTTTGAGGATTTTCAGTGCGCTTCACCGGAACACTCGCGTGTTTCGAGAGACGGCAGTTTCAACAGTTACCAAGGCCGTACGTACACTGGCGTCAGCTACACTACAAGGGGAAAGTGATAGTGGATATAGACAATATAAGAATGTATTGGGGGTACTTTGGTCATGTAGGTCAAGAAGGAGGCTTGTACTTTAGCAATGACGGTTATGGAGACAACGGCAACTCGGCGATCGAAGGGCTATCCGCATGCCACCAACTACAAGCCGGATAGTGAGTGTGTGAGTGAGTTAGTTGGGTTTAACGCCGCTTTTAACAGTATTACAATTATATCGCGGCGTGTCAGCTTAATGTGGAAGGAAAGCCCGATCTGATTCAGGTCTCAGACGTTTACCACTTCGGTGAAACCCACGAGCACGGGTATGGTGCTGACAAACCTAGAAACATAATCGGAGCGAATCGGGATTCGAACCCACAATCATAGGTACAAGCCGGATAGTTCAAGGCCGAAGGCCCACGACGATGAACCGGAACAGCAGATAATGCCACTATCGTTTGACCACTGGGTGGAAATATACACATGAAACAATATTTGATCACGAATCAACGATATGGTGCCATTATATTATTCTGATAACATTTCCCACCATTTGAAATTGGCAAGAAAGGGTTCGAAAATTCTGAAGTCATTCACCAAGAAATTGGAACTTTCAGAAAGACCACGATTTGCATGTAATCGTGTTGCTCATGTAAATACCATTAAATCCTTTTTGGGGTTATTAAAACCACACAGACGAGAGGTCAAGTATTACAATGACACACAAGTTGCCATTATCAACAGAGGACATAATAGTAAACCGCTTGGCCCAGTGCTGTTTCAGGAATGTGATCAGACCCAGGAGTAGACGTAGAGTCCTGAGAAAGATTCTTCACTGCATTTTCAAGAACGTTTTATACAGACGCAAAGTTTGACCTTCAATGTTGTAGTAATGACAAGAGCATCTTTAAATCAACGCTGAACTGAGCCTGTACCGTGTGGCCTGTAGGATTTGATCCATGTACTATGAGGTATGATATATCACTACGTAAGTGCAATAATCGTGAAATCCAATTTCACCCAATGTCATTATTCCACTATTCACTATCAATATTCCACAAATATCACGGCGGGGACCGGGTTTAACAAATCGATCCCAGGTCTTCGACGAGGAAAGGTTTTAACCATTTGTCTACCCAACCGCCCCTCCAGATTTTCCGAGTGAGAGTGAGTATGGTTTTATGCCGCTTTTAGCAATATTCCAGCCATACCACAGCAGGAATAACCATAAACGGGCTTCACACATTGTACCCATGTGGGAAATAGAACCCAGATCTTTGGCGTGACGAGCGGACGCTTTAACCACTGGACTACCCAACCGCTCCTCCAGATGTTTTTGGTTTGGTTTAGTTTGTTGTTTAACGCCGCACTCAGCAATATTCCAGCTATATGACGGCGGTCTGCAAAATAATCGAGTCTGGACCAGCCAATCCAGTGATTGACAACATGAGCATCGACGCACGCAATTTGGACCGATGACATGCATCAACCAAGTCACCGAGCCTGACCACCCGATCCCGTAAGTCGCCTTTAACGACAAGCATAGTCGCCTTTTACGACAAGCATAGTCGCCTTTTACGACAAGCATAGTCGCCCCTCCAGATGTACTGGGTCCAATCATGATGCAGAGTATCAGAGGAAGCAATTTAGGGGGAGTCAAATACCAGGATCTGTTGCCGAAGAGCAGCTACAAACATGGCATATAATCGACAATCGATTTCGGTTTTCAAAATGATTTTTCACTTAGTAAACAAATATAAATGTGTTTTGTCATAAAACAAAAAAAGATAGGATTTATAAAAGACTGTTTCATATGGAACATATGGTGAGCGGTGTTAAACTTTTTCGACGTGTACATGTATATCAACGGTGGCCCATACCCGCCACTGGTGAGATCATTTTTCACTGTATGCCTCTATATTTTATCTGGCGGCCGCCAGATACTTCCACTGGTGAGATAAAATATAGAGGTTTACAAAGAAAAATGATCTCACCAGTGGCGGGTATGGGCCACCGTTTATATCTACCATTGAGGTCATGTTCTCTTTTTAAGAATACGTTGTGACGATTAGATTGATCTGAACTGTAAATCCTCTAACGTTGTGGACACTCTGTCCCCTCACCAAGGCGAAACTTAAAACTTCCAAAGTTATGACCCTTGATCCGTCATCAGCATTGGATGGTTTTCACGTGAGTGGTAAACGTCTACGACCAGCGTTACTGTCAGCTTACTCTCACACTCAGCAGGCATGATGTGATTTATCTGACTGTTTGTTTGTTGTTTAACGCTCAGCAATATTACTGCTATATGACCGAGGTCTGTAAATAAACGAATCTGGACCAGACAATCCAGTAATTGACATCATGAGCATCGATCTACGCAATTGGGATACCATGACATGCATCAACCACGTCAGGGGTCCCGTTAGTCGCCTCTTCCGAAAAGCATAGCGCCTCTTGCGGCAAGCATGGGCTGCTGAAGACCTATTCTCTACCCAGCCAGCCTGACCATCCGATCCCGTTTGGTATAACTGAAATACTGTTCTTTGCTGCGGTAAACCAACTCCTCCAACCACTGTAAGAGCAGTCTGGGGAGACAACACAATTGAAACGGATCGGCAGATTTTGACTCTCCTTGTGGCTGACCCGTTAGTCATGTTAGTCATGTTAGTCACGGTTTGCCTGGTCCAGTCGCAACTACTCACAAGCCACAGTGATATAGCTGGAATATTGCTGACAGCGGTGTTAAACGATATCACCTAACTCACTCACCCGACACAATATTGCGGCAAATGTCTGTGACAATTGTTAGTGAGTGAGTGAGTTTTTTTTTTACGCCGCTTTTACGATATTCGAGCAATATCACGGCTGGGAACACCAGAAATGGGCTTCACGCATTGTGCCCATGTCCGGAATCGAACCCGGGTCTTCGGCGTGACGGGCGAACGCTTTAACCACTAGGCTACCCGACCGCCCGATCACTGTTAGCATGCCCGCAATTTAAGTGTTGAGACACGACAAACGCTGTTGATTTCTTGAGTGAAAAATCTTTAATTGGGGAACTTATTTCACTATACACACCGTCGAGGTTACAGGCAGGATACCCACATAGAAGTTCATTTTGTGTCTACATTGTTGATGAATTCACTGTTTATGTGAAAGAATCAGATCGTTCCCATGAAAAACGGGCACCGAAACCGGTTTCTCATGGAAAACATATACCGGAACCGGTTTCTGAAAAAAATATTGCACAAATGAATAGAAAAATTGTCACACGGCAAATATTCCCTACGAGGTAGGTATTACGAAATCATCGTGAACGGTGCTTCTCCATGAAAAGGCGGCGAAATTCAAATACTGTGCACTAGATGTTCGTTGGTCTATGACTAATTCGTTCGCTAGGTGTCGCTTCAGGTCCCGAGATGGGCAACTTCCGGCAGCAGCTTCTCAAAGGACCTTCACCTTGGATAATCTATACAAACGATACAATTGGTTGATGATTGACTCTGTTTGGCGCATCATATTAGTTTTGTGTTGAACTCTTTATTTGTCCTTGTCTGGGTAAGGTCCAGCCATCACTTTGGTAATGAAATCTGAAAGAACAATTGAAACCGCCATCACTACATGACGTCCCTGGTCGAGGTTTATCTTTGCTTGTTGTTTAACGCCGCACTCAGCAATATTCCAGCTATATGACGGCGGTCTGTAAACAAATCGAGTCTGGACCTGACAATCCAGTGATTGATATCATGAACATAGATCCACGCAATTTGGATACGATAACATGCATCAATGAAGTCAGAGCCTGACCACCCGATCCCGTCAGTCGCCTCTTACGACAAGCAAAGTCGCCTTTTACGGCACGCATGGGTTGCTGGAGACCTATTCTACCCCGGACCTTCACGGGTCGAGGTTTATCAGTGGCCTTTAACATGGAGTGAGTGAGTAATTGAGTTTGGTTTTACGCCGTTTTTAGCAATATTCCAGCAATATCACGGCGGGGGACACCAGAAATGGGCTTCACACATTGTACCCATGTCGGGAATCGAACCCGGGTCTTCGGCGTGACGAGCGAACGCTTTAACCACAAGGCTACCCGACCGCCCCCTTTAACATTGATGCATGTAGTGCATCATATTTCCTTTAAGGCAAATCGGGGGCACTGCATTTACTTTATTACTTCCACACAACACTCGACCTAACAAAACAACTGGCGAATGCTGAATACGTGGATGCATTACTGATTTTCAGTGGTTCATTCATATAATATTCATAGCTATTTTGCCCTTTTCCATCAATAGAATCTGTTTCTAAGGATAAACTAAATTGGTTATTCTTTTGCATTGACAATTTATATTTAAGTATACATGTGTACTAACTGACTAACATTAGCATTTATATCTCTAGTATAGGGTATTACGTCTGAACCTGTCATTAAATAGTTCACTTAACAGTAGACCGTGAAATGAATTGTAAATACAGTAGGCCGTGGATGGAATCTTTCAAATAGTAGGCCATGAATGGAATCGTTCAAATAGTAGGCCGTGGAGGAAATCGTTCAAATAGTAGGCCGTCGATGGAATTGTTAGAATAGTAGACCGTGGGTGGTGGAATCGTTCAAATAGTAGGCCATGGTTGGAATCGTTAAAATAGTAGGCCGTGGATGGTGAAATCATTGAAATAGTAGGCAATGGTTGGAATCGTTCAAATAGTAGGCCGAGGAAGGAATCATTCAAATAGTGGGCCATGGATGGAATCGTTCAAATAAGAGGCCGTGGATGGAATCGTTCAAATAGGAGGCCGTGGATTGAATTGTTCAAATTGTAAGCAATGGATGGAATCTTCAAATAGGAGGCCGTGGATGGATTCGGAACCGTTCAAATAGTAGGCCGTGGATGGAATCATTAAAATAGTAGATCGTGGATGTAATCAGTAAAATAGTAGGCACTGGATGGAATCGTTAAAATAGGAGGCCGTGGATTAAGAGTTAAAATAGTAGGCCGTGGATGGAATCGTTAAAATAGGAGGCCGTGGATTAAGAGTTAAAATAGTAGGCCGTGGATGGAATCGTTAAAACAACTAGCTGTTGGTGGAATGAATAGCAAGCCGTTGCATGATTCGTTAAAATAGAAGGTCTGGGCAGGAATCGTAAAAATAATAGGTACTAAAATTAATCGTTAATTCATAACAAAACTAGAGGCAATTGAAGAGTATCTGATTAATATAAATAAAACACAAATTACAAAGATCCTACGTTAATAGAAAAGCGTAGTTCATCATCACTGCATAACAAGTTTTGAATGAACTGTTAATTACCGATTGGGGTCAAGGGCGGTTGCTGTTGTATTTGTTTGAGGCCTTTAGTGATAAAATCTCAGAGACTAGTATTTTCTTACCTTCATATTTGACATTTCCTTCAAGATCTTCTCTCAAGTCCACACACTGAATGATATCGTCAACCTGAGCGTCCTTCAGTCTGTCACCTGCACACAGAAACACACTAACACGTGAGACACTGCAAGGAAAATCCCATTTCAGAAACCATTCACGCCGAGATAGGCATAAATATCGCACAAAGTGGCGTTAAACCCAACTCACTCACAAACCATTCACCGTCTAAACTTCCAACTATCTTTAACAACTTGTACTGTTACTTACAATGTGTCTCAATGCATCTGTACGAAATGTCCGCCACCAAAACGCGGTGAACGTGCATAAAGAGTTGTATATAACGGCATTTCAGCAAGACGTGGGAGGAAAGCTATATGTCGTTGGAGGAAGGACGTAGGTCAAGGACGCTTAATACGTGAAACTAATTAGATGACGTGAGGTTAAATGGGGTTTAACGTCGCGTCCAAGATAATTGCACTTATGTAGCCACGTGTGTGTGTGTGTGTGTGTGTGTGTGTGTGTGTGTGTGTGTGTGTGTGTGTGTGTGTGTGTGTGTGTGTGTGTGTGTGTGTGTGTGTGTGTGTGTGTGTGTGTGTGTGTGTGTCGGCTTATACAAGTCCGGACCAATGCGGATTTTATAGTGCCAGCTCACTGAGATACACGTACCAGGCCCAGTTTAACATGAATACCCCACTCAGACACAGAATACTGACTCCGAGCCGACCAGTCCTTGTATTAGCCCCTTTATGCCGAGCGACAGAAAGGGGAACATTAAGTTCTATTGGGGATCGAAACCCGGAACTTCCGCTCTCGGGGCAGACGCTCTACCACAAGACCACGGAGGCGGTTTGTTACAAATGAGCCAAGTACTAGTACGATTATGATTATTATCTTTGGTTTGTCAGTATTATACATGAAACTAAAAAGCCAAGTATAATGCATCTTCCCGATGCAAGGGCGTTAACTGACTAAAAACGTCCAGTTTCCACCCTTGCCAAATAGGCTGGAAATTCCAGGCTCGATCGTAGCGCCACCTGTGGCTATGGCGAGTTATGCCCCTTCTATGTCCCTCCTTTTTGCTTCAAACAAATTGGCGGCGTCATGTCAAGTCGAACGGATCGATAATCAAGATCTATATTGTAATAGAATGGGTCTTACCCCGCATAGTAAATCAAATCACTTGCGCAACTTGATTAAAAACATGACATAAATTTCAAAATATCTGTCGACGGACTATTGGCAGTACACATGCTTTACAAATGCTGCAGTCGACCGAAATCTGCACGTTGAAATCTATGTCGTTCGTTACGCGATTTTGATTGGACTATGCATAGACTCGTTAGTCCAGCCAAAATGTTACTACCTTAACCCAGCCTAGTTCGGCAAGGGTGGATACTGGACTTTTATAGTCAGTTAACGCCCTTGCCTAGGGAAGATGTGTATAATACTACCAAAGATCAGAATCAGAATCACGATCAACGGATCCTGACTTGCTCTGTAATTTTCGGATATGTTGGTTGCAGGGTCTCCAAGAGACTATCACCAACTTGTCTACCAGTGATATCATATTAGCAGGCCGTGAGGTAGTTGCAATATTGCTGTTAACGGCGTAAAACAACATCACTCACTCACTCACTCACTCAAGTTGTATTCAAGACGCCGTACCCAGTGACATCAACACGTGTCTCAACTCAGCGGATGAAATGAAACCTTGTCCTTCCCTGTCGAAAGTTTTGAAGGCCTCCATAAAGTCAGCAAACGTTCCGGTGTCCTGTATTTTCGCGCATGCTTCGTAAATTGTGAGGAATTCTTCTAATTGATAGGATTTTTCACCTGAAACAAAAATTACGTTTTAGTCCATAGTGGTGTTTAATCACAAACAAAAACACAATCAAAGAGTGCTGGTAAAAGTCAAAACCAGGATATTCCAGGAGTTCAGATTGAATGTGTTTTTGTAGACGTAACAGTTAGAACGGCGAAGTGACAAGGGAGACGTGAGTGACCAGGGGTCCAGGTAAGTTTTATACGTGTCGCTGAATATCAAAAGGGACTGATCATCTGACATTCTGCCTCTGGCTTTTCCAAGCAAATCAAATTAATGGATGTCCCAAAAACGTGTTATGAAAAAAGAGTTAAGGCTTCTTTCAGTGTGAAGTGTGTCTTGCAGCCATTGATCGAAAAATGGCGTCCCTCCCTCCCGAAGGCTCTATTGTATCCTACTGAACTAATAGATGCACACTTAAAAGTATAATCAATTAAAAGTAAGGGATTTCCCTGTTTTCTGTTAATTGAGTCGAATGTGGTTTATGGAGGAGGCGGTGAGGTGTTCAAAAAACGCTCGTAACGAAGACGACCAAACTTCGATTCTCAATATGGGAATATTTGCTAAGTCTATATTAATAATATGTACATTGGCTATATTTCTAAATTTACTACTATATAGTTCAAACACTAAAAATAACATACAATGTATCGTTGGATTTATATTATAATATTCAACACCGATACGGTTGTTTGTACAACTCCCCTCGCCCTGTTTTAAAATCTTTGACAACATCATGGCAGATGTTTGCGAAGAATGTCATCTCCTTCTGAAACCAGTGTTGCCGACTCAGTGAGATAACCGACCCGTGAACATCCGGGTTAGAATAGGTCTTCAGCAACCCATGCTTGTCGTAAAAGGCGACTATGCTTGTCGTAAGAGGCGACTAACGGGAACGGGTGGTCATGCTCGCTGACTTGGTTGATGCATGTCATCGCATCCCTATTGCGTGTATCGATGCTCATCTATCACTGGACTATCTGGTCCAGACTCGTTTATTTACAGACAATCGTCATATAGCTGGAATACTGCTGAGTTCGGCGTTAAACAACAAACAAACAAACAAACAAACACACATTCGGCCAGTGTTCGTATACCCACCGAACTTATCGACACCGCCGTTGCCTTTGATGGTGGTTTGTGTGGGATTGAGCCCGAGACAGTACAACATATCGCCGGTTTTGGCTGCGTCTACATCGCCGTCTCTACCGTCCCAGAAATCAAACAAGTCAAACACCTCTGTACAATCTGCAAAACAAAGTTACGTAAGTTATATAGATAAGCAAAACAATCATCCATCTGGCCCTTGTGTCATGTAGGTTGTTGATAAAGCGACCCTATCCAAATCTGTCATTGAAAACCGATGACCACAGTACATAAGTACATAAGAATACACAAGAATACAATTGTATGATACAATTTTACACGAGCCACTCTGCAAGAGTAAGGGTCGGTGGGGTAGCCTAGTGGTTAAAGCGTTCGCTCGTCACGCCGATGGCCCGGGTTCGATTCCCACATGGGTATAATGCTTGAACCCCATTTCTGGTTCCCCCGCCTTGATTGCTGGAATATTGCTAAAAGCGGCGTAAAACCATACTCACTCACTCACTGTACGAGTAATGAGAGACTTGTGTATATACATGTGAAATGGTATACATACCACATGCAATACAAGGGTAACGTATGTGAAATATATGTCAAATGTTATTACCTGTATAGAGAATAAACCTGTTTTGAGAATATTAACACAGGTTTTCGCACATTTAAACATTACGTATTATTGGTGTGATGTGCAATCATGAAACTCGCACAAACATTATATAGACCTGGACATGGCTTGTCAATTTTCTGTTGTTTCAAGACAAACACTTTATTTATAAGAGCAGGAGCAGACGTGGGTATAATGTGTAAAGCCGTGTGCCCGCCGTGATATTGCGGGGATATCGCTGAAAGTGTCGTACAACCCATCTCCCTCATTCGAACTGACTATTAAAAACAATTATTGAATGAATTCATTTACTCCTGGTACATGTGTCTAAACTCAAAACGACATTTTGATATTGCGATTTTCTTGCGATTATCAATTGTCCTAGGTACATTAAGACAATTTCATGCCATTCGTAGAAAGTATCCAACTGAAAGTGCTGAAATTACACACTCCGTAATTGGCTTCTATAACAAACCTATTTGGGGGCGTGGCCTAAAGTTACCGGTGCGCGACAAATGTTTTCATTGCCTGATCTTTTGAACTAAAGAATAATAATCCTCATATTTCAAAAAGTTTGAAAAAAAAATTCAATTCGACGAGAATTATTTTAATTGATTGATTACTAATTGAGAAATATCTCTTTACAAAGTAGACACAATTTATGGATAATAACTTCTTTAATACTGTAAAGGCGACGTTTCTGTATAGATCCTTATACCGTTGGCAAGTCTTTCTTGACAACGGTATAAGGATCAAACGTCGCCTTTACAGTATTAAAGAAGTTGTTATCCATAAATTGTGTCTACTTTGTCATCCGTCAGCTTCTTAGTAATGCCTGTCAAACAATTAAAATATTTCTTTGCAAACAGCCATGCTAGTCTTACGTTTATGGATATATAAGTCATACTCATTGCTATCATTGCCCTGCTACCATCATCTTGTTAAGCGAAACAGAACTATCATGTAACGCAAACACAAACATCTAAACACAAAGAAGCCTTTTCTTGGCAGTACTGTAGCTCGCGCCGATCTATGTATAAATAATCCACACCGATATGGACAGGTATTTGCTTCAGCCGGGGCGCATGTGCAACTGTCTAATCTCGAATATCGCCTAAAGTTCAAAGGTTGGGAGGTTGGAGCGCATATGGTGGCTGACCTATTTCAAGAGGAATACTTTTGGTACGACGCTGCCGGAGATCGAACCCTCGACATCCGTTCTCTGGGCAGACGCTCTGCTCATCAGACCACGGAGACGGTCTGAATACTTAATGAGGTGAATGGGTTCGAATCCCCGACATCCGCTCTCTGGGCAGACGCTCTGCCCACCAGACCACGGTCTGGATGCATAATGAGGTGAATGGGTCCGAATCACAAACAACGAATAACAATTTGGGCAAATGTGACATAATGCACGATTCGAGCACGACTCAAGGATTCTGGTACAAATTTAGCATACACAACAAATTGCGGTGCCTTAGAAAGGAAATTTTGCAAGAAGGAAAAGTAGCCTGCAAACCTGCAAATCTGGGCGAAAAGATCTGACATACGAATGTAATCATTAGTTTATCCATAACGCAAAGGATAACTGACCTATTTCAAGACGACTACAACGTTTCTCTGTCTGAAGATGAAAGAAGGGGTGAAACGTGTGTGATTAATGGAGAGAATGGGTATTAGTTAAAAATTGCGTGAACTATGAAGTCTTGATTCCCGAGCGTATTTACACGTGACTTTGTTTATGAAGTCACACGAAATTGCGATACTTGTAAATCGGTATCGCCTTCTTTGCTATTAACTATGGCGATTATATAATTCCTTAGAATTTGGGACCCATGAAGATCCGGGATGGAATAGGTCTTCAGCAACCCATGCTTGCCGTAAAAGACGACTATGCTTGTCGTAAGAGGCGACTAACGGGATCGGGTGGTCATGCTCGCTGACTTAGTTGATGCATGTCATCGTATCCCAATTGCTTGGATCGATGCTCATAATGTCAATCACTGGATTGTCTTGTCCAGACTCGAGTATTTACAGACCGCCATCATATAGCGGGAATATTGCTGAGTGCGGCGTTAAACAACAAACCAACCAACCAACTTAGAAGTTGGTATTTAGCGCGATTTACATTAACGTGTCACGTTTTATTTCGAGCCATTACGTACATGGGAGAGAGTGAGTTGGGTTTACCGCCGCTTTGAATAGTATTCTGGTATTATCACGTAGTGTCCGACCTATGTGGGATTAAAGCCAGGAGTGATGCAGGTCTCAGACGTTTATCACTTCGGTGAAACCCACGAGCACGGGTATGGTGCTGACAAACCTAGAAACATATTCGGGGCGAACAGGGATTCGAACCCACGATCATAGGTTTCTGGCGTGGAAGAACTAGCTCTTCTTTAATGTAATGAATGAACGTTAATTCTACACATCCACTTTCTCGGTAAATCATAAACTTCTAGAAGTCAAATAACCATGTTCTGAGATTATCTCCAGGAATGGATTTCCTTCAGATAGTTAGGATTGTGAGGCATAGACTAGGTTAAATATTGCCTGTAATTAAATTCCAGATATGCTGCGTACCACCATTACCCAAATCTTTTTGAGTAGTTTGCGTATATATACGCATGACAAAAATCGAAAACACAATAGTACAAAAAATACTGTACGTAATTACGCAAGGGGTCTGTTCAACTTGCTTTCTTGTATTTCTTAAATGATCTTTACTTACTACGTATATCATGGCGCTTCATCTCAATCTGGGAGAAACCCCGAATGCGTTATGCATTCATATTGCCAAGCAACGTTTACCACATTGGTGAAAAACCACGAGCACGGGTATGATGCTGACAAACCAAGAATCTTAACCAGGGTGAGTCTAGGACAATACGGAATTCAAACACGGTCAAAGGATTCTTAAACGCATTTGTCATCCACAAGGAATCGCGGCTTTTCGACGATTATGCAAGTGCAATTGGTTCTCTGTTTCCAAAAGCAGCGCCCCCTGTGTTAGGCAAACAAATACTAATCTACCGAGGTCTAACCCAATATCATGAATATGTGTTTAGTTTGAACATTTGGATAAGCGTGCCTGACGATGTATACATTTTCTTATAAACTGTCTAAAAAATACCCGTCCCATCGTAAAGCCCGTTTAACCAAATGCCTGCTTAAGTTGAGGATAGGGCAGTGTAGTTGTCTCGTGTTTTTTTATGTAAAAGCGTTTGCTCGTCACCTCGTTAACATTAATATGTTCTAATTTTCTCTTCCTATAAACACAATGAGTGCATCTATACATAGACCACAAGCAACAGATGTACGATCACACTCCATAGACAGCTGTTTTCAAAGAGATGCACGTTGGTATACGTGCTCGACCAACGCCCAGTCTCTCAGAAAATATATAATTTTGACAAAAACAAACAACTCTAGTTAAATTTAAAAAGGAGCCCCAGTGAGATGGGAGATTCAGAAGCTGTGGAAAATCTGAACTTGCCTCATTTAGGGTTATGTGTTATGGCAAGGGCTGGGCGAAAGGGCTAATAATATGATTCAGGGACTTGGGGGCAGACAAGCAAACGTGCATACATAGAATCCTTCTTTTATCATCATGGGATAAAAAAGTTACGGAAATCTGCAATTCGTGTGGCGAGTGGGTGGTGTAAAGAGTATTTGTCAAAAATGGCTCAGTTCCACAACACAAGTTTTGACTAATTTCCATTCGAAAACAACGATCTAAGAGCTATTAGTTAATCCTTCCCTTCACACATGCGAGATGGGCGCGTGAGCAGCTCGTGGCTCCGAGCAGACGATATCCGGTTTCAAATGAAATCGTCTCTCGCCGTTTATTTTTGGCTGACGTCGACATTTTCTCACACTGTGTCTTAACGCGGCTGACAAGAAAGCGTTATATATGTCCTATTCATTCATGTGGAAGCATGTAAGCACTCTCGGGGGTCCTTCGGTTCACACAAATTACTCCTGTTTACAAACACAGCAGTTTCCAGCGCGATTCACCATGGCCGCGCTACATACACGGGGCATGGTCCCCATTGCTCAATCAAATAATTATTTTGGTAAAACTTTATTTGTCTAAATTAACATGTAGCTAAAATTACATTAGACACCCGTTAATGTTAAAATGAAATTCTAAGCAATCCGGATGCTTCCATATGCATGCAACCGTCCTAAAAGTTCACTGCACAACCATCACCTGCTAGTAATTCAGTCTACCTCCAAGATCGGCCCATGGTCGGCTACCTGCCAATACTTTGACCTTTATAATGGTTCCATTAGCGTCGTTTCAACCCTTTTTTAATTAACCTCGTTTTCTTTAAATCTTTTTTTAAAATGATTTTTGGGCTTGTGTTTCTCAATATACGTAATGGCCGCATACCTCATTATGTGAAGACGGAAATATTTGACCTTCAAGAGTCTAAATATGGAATCGGTACCCTCGTCGAACCGTTATTTGGTAACATCCTCTACAGAGGTCGATCCGCTGTTCTGTAGTCTAAGGATTAGGGATTCGATTATTGATCGAACGACTGAACGACTGACATAATCATGTCGATAAATATATTTTTGTCTTCAGTGTAATCATATTATACATTGTAGTGTTTGCTGGGTATGGATCGTTATGTTTGCTGTTACATGTAATTATAATTTATTTTTATTTAATTTATTTTTTCGTGTATTTTGTAATGCATTTGGACTTTCTTCAACCTGGTTATAACCCTATCTATTTTGGTTATCCCCAAACGGTGTTATTCTACCGTTATTCGGACAATGGCGCCTTTTGAGTTCATATTTATCAGTTTAATTTGTTTTTGGGCCAATACTAGGTCGAGTATCCATAAAATAGAACTTACTTCTTAAACATATCCTAAGTTTTGTTTTCTAAAGCACATGTTGCCTAGCTTTGCCTTACCTGTCACCAGAGGCTACCACAATACTGCACAATACCTCCACCCACGTGGTACATGGTATCCACTTATACAAGATCTAGTACTCCACAAACACATGTACAGGGGCACTCACCGTCAATCTCGTCCCGAGATAAAGAAGACTGAAAGAAAAAATATCACATTTATACATTCGAACATTTATTTCTACAAAAACTATAGAATGTAACATGTTATGACCTTACAGGGGAAGTCGAATATTTCATAGAATTGTTAAAGATTTGAAAAGCGAAAAAAACGTTTATAAAAAGAAATGTTTGATATTTTTATACATTATATTATTGCGAAATATTTTGCAAAGTACCGATGGTTTAAAATCCATACCACGGTTGGAGGCAGGCGTGTCATTGAGAAGGGCAAACAATCCACATGGCCAGTTCAATGGCGGCTATGGTAAAGTGGTGTTATACGCACCGTGGTCAATTTACAGTTTACCGTTAATTTCACATGATAGAGATTCTGACAGCCAAGCATGTGACTTATCGCTTAGCCTGATGGTAATGCAATTACCAGCTTACGGTGTTGTAACGAGGCTTAACGGAATGTAATTTTATTGCTCGATAGGTGTCTGTTTCTCTTCTGCATAACGACTGATACAACAGGTGCTATAGCAGTGGGACATTAATTAAAAATATTGCTTTAAGAACAATTAATTCGGAAGTACAAATTACCAACATAATCAATGTTTTCAGGCATGATATTTTCAACGGGGACAGAAGTACTGAACATTACTTCTATAATAGTTGAAAAATATTTGTATTATTTCAAAAATAATCTTTTTTATACATTTTAAACGAATTATGACATTCGTAAGATTTAACATTGATTTCGTGAGTCATAGACAGTAACATTGATCAATATAGACCGCGTATACTTACAGCAAATAAAATACAACATTAATAATTTTGACGGATTTTCTACTTACCATCCTGTATGTTCTTTCGCTGCTGCCGTAAAGATGGTTGATCGAGAAAGGACTACCCACGGAATGCTAAAAATGCCGTGTGGTGCTTCGTCAAGCATCGACTGTATTTATAGGACGAGCCCATTTTTACAATAGGGGCGTGGCAAGCAGCAGGGTGATGGCCTGAGGTCGTACGTCTGTTCTTGTTAAGCCATTCTAAGACTTCTCTGTTATGGCAATGTTTGGTTATTGTTGACATCTTGTTTGTCAACATGAATGAGAAGGGACGATTGAGATTTAACAGTTTGTGGTCCCTTTCTATACAACTTGGTCTACCTATCGTTTACGCCATTTAAACGGAAGTGACGCAAAAAGGTAACAATATATCTAAGCTCAAGGCATGAGTTTCGAAAACAGTAATAATAATTCTCAGGATAATAAATAACATGCATTTTATACCTCTTTCGACTATATTTGCTTTAAAAATGAAAACTGTAACTTATAGTTTTATATAAAATTATATTGCGCAAATCTTTAATCCAAGCCATTTGCTTTCCATTCAATATGGCGGACAGTAGCGGTGCCGTTGCTAGGGCCTACGTTTACAGCAGCTTTGGACATATTTGGAGAGTAAGGGACGAGTCAGACCTGTATTGTTAGACATGTGCCAAACTTGGTATGAGAGCAATCTGATACTAGGCAGCTGGCTGGAGTAAACGAGGGGATACCGTAGGTAACCGTGGCAACAGAAGGGGCAAGAGATTCACTGTAATCGCCGATGTCGGCATTGTTGCTTGTGTTAGGAATCTTCAACTTCTGACTTTGAAGGAGCCGGCGAACGCCGCCATTTTAATCTGTCGGAGCAGACGATATTGTTTGTGGAGGCGGAAATGAGAGAATATGGCTAGGTGTTTTTTATCCCCCTGTAGAAGATGAAGGTCGTTTTGTATAAGTTATATTTACTTGTGGAGGTATTTGCAACTTTACTGATGTTTGGTTAGTCTAGCTTCTGTCATGTAAGTGTGTTTGTAAAGAAATTTATGGTTAATTCAACGCCCATGTGAAATCTATCATCAACCAAAAAGAGGGGAACGTCTACTCGTTACAATGGGATTATGGCAGCTCCGCGAGATAACTGAAGATGATGAAGAGGAACATATACAGAAACAGTGAGATTGTCAGTCGGGATCATTATTATAGAGCCCTGCATTTGTCAACAAAATCATCATCATCATCTTGATAATTGGGGTAGCCTTGTGGTTTGAGCCACATTCATCCCCCACATTCATCATTGTTACATCATCATCATCATCATCATCATCATCATCCCCACATTCATCATTGTTACATCATCATCATCATCCCCCACATTCATCATTGTTACATCATCATCATCATCATCATCCCCACATTCATCATTGTTACATCATCATCATCATCATCATCATCATCATCATCATCATCATCATCATCATCCCCCACATTCATCATTGTTACATCATCATTATCATCATCATCAGTCATCATCCCCCACATTCATCATTGTTACATCATCATCATCATCATCATCATCATCATCATCCCCCACATTCATCATTGTTACATCATCATCATCATCATCATCATCATCCTCATCCCCCACATTCATCATTGTTACATCATCATCATCATCATCATCCCCACATTCATCATTGTTACATCATCATCATCATCATCATCATCATCATCATCATCATCATCATCCCCCACATTCATCATTGTTACATCATCATTATCATCATCATCAGTCATCATCCCCCACATTCATCATTGTTACATCATCATTGTTACATCATCATCATCATCATCCCCCACATTCATCATTGTTACATCATCATCATCATCATCCCCCACATTCATCATTGTTACATCATCATCATCATCATCCCCCACATTCATCATTGTTACATCATCATCATCATCATCCCCACATTCATCATTGTTACATCATCATCATCATCATCATCATCATCATCATCATCATCATCATCATCATCCCCCACATTCATCATTGTTACATCATCATTATCATCATCATCAGTCATCATCCCCCACATTCATCATTGTTACATCATCATTGTTACATCATCATCATCATCATCCCCCACATTCATCATGTTACATCATCATCATCATCATCCCCCACATTCATCATGTTACATCATCATTGTTACATCATTATCATCATCATCATCATCATCATCATCATCATCCCCCACATTCATCATGTTACATCATCATCATCCCCCACATTCATCATGTTACATCATCATCATCCCCCACATTCATCATGTTACATCATCATCATCCCCCACATTCATCATCATCATCATCATCATCCCCCACATTCATCATGTTACATCATCATCATCCCCCACATTCATCATGTTACATCATCATCATCATCATCCCCCACATTCATCATGTTACATCATCATCATCCCCCACATTCATCATGTTACATCATCATCATCATCATCATCATCATCATCATCCCCCACATTCATCATTGTAAGATCATCATCATCATCATCATCATCATCCCCCACATTCATCATGTTACATCATCATCATCATCATCCCCCACATTCATCATGTTACATCATCATCATCCCCCACATTCATCATGTTACATCATCATCATCCCCCACATTCATCATGTTACATCATCATCATCCCCCACATTCATCATGTTACATCATCATCATCATCATCCCCCACATTCATCATGTTACATCATCATCATCATCATCCCCCACATTCATCATGTTACATCATCATCATCATCATCCCCCACATTCATCATGTTACATCATCATCATCATCATCATCAGTCATCATCCCCCACATTCATCATGTTACATCATCATCATCCCCCACATTCATCATGTTACATCATCATCATCATCATCCCCCACATTCATCATGTTACATCATCATCATCATCATCCCCCACATTCATCATGTTACATCATCATCATCATCATCATCAGTCATCATCCCCCACATTCATCATGTTACATCATCATCATCCCCCACATTCATCATGTTACATCATCATCATCATCATCCCCCACATTCATCATGTTACATCATCATCATCATCATCCCCCACATTCATCATGTTACATCATCATCATCATCATCCCCCACATTCATCATGTTACATCATCATCATCATCATCCCCCACATTCATCATTGTTACATCATCATCATCATCATCCCCCACATTCATCATGTTACATCATCATCATCATCATCCCCCACATTCATCATGTTACATCATCATCATCATCATCCCCCACATTCATCATGTTACATCATCATCATCATCATCCCCCACATTCATCATTGTTACATCATCATCATCATCATCCCCCACATTCATCATGTTACATCATCATCATCATCATCATCATCATCATCCCCCACATTCATCATGTTACATCATCATCATCCCCCACATTCATCATGTTACATCATCATCATCATCATCCCCCACATTCATCATGTTACATCATCATCATCATCATCCCCCACATTCATCATGTTACATCATCATCATCCCCCACATTCATCATGTTACATCATCATCATCATCATCCCCCACATTCATCATGTTACATCATCATCATCATCATCCCCCACATTCATCATGTTACATCATCATCATCATCATCCCCCACATTCATCATGTTACATCATCATCATCATCATCCCCCACATTCATCATGTTACATCATCATCATCATCATCCCCCACATTCATCATTGTTACATCATCATCATCCCCCACATTCATCATGTTACATCATCATCATCATCATCCCCCACATTCATCATGTTACATCATCATCATCATCATCCCCCACATTCATCATGTTACATCATCATCATCATCATCCCCCACATTCATCATGTTACATCATCATCATCATCATCCCCCACATTCATCATTGTTACATCATCATCATCCCCAACATTCATCATTGTTACATCATCATCATCCCCCACATTCATCATGTTACATCATCATCATCATCATCCCCCACATTCATCATGTTACATCATCATCATCATCATCCCCCACATTCATCATTGTTACATCATCATTGTTACATCATCATCATCCCCAACATTCATCATTGTTACATCATCATCATCATCATCATCCCCCACATTCATCATTGTTACATCATCATCATCATCATCATCCCCCACATTCATCATTGTTACATCATCATCATCATCCCCCACATTCATCATTGTTACATCATCATCATCATCCCCCACATTCATCATTGTAAGATCATCATCATCATCATCATCATCATCATCATCATCATCATCATCCCCACATTCATCATGTTACATCATCATCATCCCCAACATTCATCATTGTTACATCATCATCATCATCATCCCCACATTCATCATGTTACATCATCATCATCATCCCCCACATTCATCATTGTTACATCATCATCATCATCATCATCATCATCATCATCCCCCACATTCATCATTGTAAGATCATCATCATCATCATCATCATCATCCCCCACATTCATCATGTTACATCATCAGCATCCCCCTCATTCATCATTGTTACATCATTGTCACCATCTTCATCGCCACATTCATTCGTTCGATTACTGTTATCACTCGTTCCTGTTCGTAATGGCTCGGATATAATCGTTTCAAAACACGAATCATATGATTGGCAGTAACGCCGAAACGAGGAAACTTCAAAAGTGAATGGTATTGTTTAATTATTTCTTACAAATGGGCATGTTAGCATCTTTATTTCCTTATCACAGGTTAAACAAAAATGTAAACTGCTGTGTCTAGCGTTACTCAGGGCCTTCATCCCACAATAAGCTTTCATGAATAAAGGAGAACCTTTGTTCTAGAGGCAACCGAAGTTAAACTAGATGTACCGCTGAATAAAACAGAGAAAAACTGTCCTTACCGCTCACCCTGTCAGCTAAAGCAAGTCCTTTCAAACACCAAACATTCGCCTTCCAGACAGGAATGTCGTCAAAACATACATGCGTACTACCATGTTGTGTCTTAAAGAACTTTATGAATGGCATGCCAATGTCACGTGATGTGTCTCGAGCAATTACCGTCGTCTGTCAGTAGATCAAATTACCGTCTGGCACTGGTATGCTGTTAACACGTCTCGTGCAGCACGTGCGTGTCACATCACGTCTGCGCGTGCCTTGTTTACATTATTGGCTAAGTAGATAACGAGCTGTATGTTCATGGTATTCTGTTTGTGCCATCACCTGGTCTGTTTCGCGCTGTTGTGTCGTGTGGTTTAGTATGTAACTGAAGTGTTTGTTTAGGAACATGCGTTAAGATCATTTTGCTTGGTAACAGCAGGTTGTTAACAGCACTGGTGCAGTATTTAACACTGATGTGTTTGAGGGTGATGTTGTAACGTGAAAACATTAAGCATTGGACAATCGTCTGTTACGGCAAATGTCGCAGCGACGTGTCAACTATATAACGAACAAGAGAAATTATAGATATATTACATAAAACTACTGCAACTACTACTACTACTACTACTACTACTACTACTACTACTACTGACACAAGAAGCCGTGTTATTAACCATGCTCATGCTTACTACTATCACCTACTACCACCATCACCACCACCACCACTACTACTACTGCTACTACTACCACTACCACTACCACCACAACAACTACTACTACTACTACTACTACCACCACCATCACCACCACTACTACTTCTACTACTACCACCACCACCACCATCACCACCACTACTACTACTGCTACTCACTCAACAAGCCGTGTTGACACCCATGCTCATGTTATCGGCCACTACCACTACCACTACCACCACCACCACAACAACTACTACTACTACTACTACCACCACCATCACCACCACTACTACTTCTACTACTACCACCACCACCACCATCACCACCACTACTACTACTGCTACTCACTCAACAAGCCGTGTTGACACCCATGCTCATGTTATCGGCCACTACCACTACCACTACCACCACCACCACAACTACTACTACTACTACTACTACTACTACTACCACCACCATCACCACCACTACTACTACTACTACCACCACCATCACCACCACTACTACTACTACTACTCACTCAACAAGCCGTGTTGACAACCATGCTCATGCTATCGGCCACTACCCCTACCACTACCACCACCACCACTACTACTACTACTACTACCACAACCACTACCTATACCACCACCACCACCACTACTACTACTACTACTACTACCACCACCATCACCACCACCACCACTACTACTACTGCTACTACTACTACTACCATTACTACTACTACTCACTCATCAAGCCGTGTTGACAACCATGCTCATGCTATCGGCCACCACTTCTACATGTACTAACGGGATCGTGTGGTCAGTCTCGCTGACTTGGTTGATGCATGTCATCGTATCACAATTGCTTGGATCCATGCTCATGATATCAATCACTGGATTGGCTGGTCCAGACTCGTATATTTACTGACCTCCGTCATATAGCGGGAATATTGCTGAGTGTGACGTTAAACAAACATACAAAATACGACTACTACTACTATCACCACTACTACCACCACTATTACTACTACTGCTAGTAAAACTACTTATACTAATACTACTACTACTGTTACTGCTACTACTACTACTGTTACTGCTACTGCACGCCAGAAACCTCTGATATTTTGTGGGTTCGAATCCCTGTTCGCCCCGATTGTTTCTAGATATGTCAGCACCATACCTGTGCCCGTGGGTTTTACCAAAGTGGTAAACGCCTGAGACCTGAAATTGCTTCTGGTTTTTCTTCCACTTGAAGCTGACACGCCATGATATACGAGGGGCGTTCAATAAGTTTTGCAACTTCAATATAAGACCAAGTCGCAGAATATCTTTTGCACTTTTATTTTTATTTTTAAATATAATCTCCATTCACCTCAATACACTTATTCCACTTGTCCTTCAAGCTTTTAATACCACTTTTATAGAAATCCGCAGATTGGCCCTCTAACCACGCCTCTGTGGCAGCCTTTATGCCCTCGCCATCCTGTCCTTCCACGTAGGACAGATTTCATTTGCCGGAACAGGAAATAGTCACTGGGCTGTACAGTTAAATCACCCACCCTACAGCCCAGACTTAGCCCCCAGTGACTATTTCCTGTTCCGGCAAATGAAACTACGGTTATAACGAACTCAAAGGGACTACTAATTTTAGTTCGTTATAACCGTAGTTCGTTATAAGCATATATACAGCATTACTACAGCAAATAGTCGGGACCAAAAAAGTAAGCTCGTTCTATCCGTCAGTTCGTTATAAGCGTGTTCGTTATAACCGTAGTTTACTGTACTTCAAACTATTGATATTTCACAACACCATGAAGCGTTTTTGTTATATGCGCATTTATTCAATTGTATAAATATTGATGTATGCAGATACGATATATTATTTTTTATACGCGCACCAAGTAACCCTTTATTCTGCGTTCATGCACTGATGAGGTCAGAGTGTCATGAGTGAGTGAGTGAGTTGGGTTTAACGCCGCTTTTAACAGTATTCCAGTTATATCACGGCGTGCCAGCTTAATGTGGGAGGAAAGCCCGAAGTGGTGAAGGTTTACCACTTCGGTGAAACCCACGATCACGGGTATGGTGCTGACAAACCTAGAAACATAATCGGGGCGAACCGGGATTCGAACCCACAATCATAGGTTTCTGGCGCGCCCAAGGGACGCAACTCTGCACAGCGAATGCGGCGCCTTAGACGACTGGGCCACCCGTGCCCCTTCAGAGTGTCATGACATCAGTAATGCAATGCACATGCCCAACTAACAGCACCGCGAGGGCGTAAATCGGCAGATTACAATTTTACCTGTGCAGCGTACAAACAACGCTAGCCTTGCTCCTAGGCTGTACATAACGATAGTCCATGGGTGTATTGTAATTCTATCCTGGTAGTAGGACAGATTAGATAAACCGGCAGTCTAAGGACTACGTATACATTATTTTATAGGGAATACTTGTTCTTATTATTCATATAATCTAGAAATTATAAGTTAAACCAATAATTAATGCCTTAGAGACTTGGGTAAATCTAGCCTTGCCCCAAGGCAGTACTGAACGATAAGGCCATGGATGTATAGTAATTCTGCACATATAATATGCAAGTCGAGAGGAAGCGGACAGTCTAACGATGACATTCTTACATAATGGCAACTTGTTATATATACAGTATATAATCTAGAAATTATGATTTAAACTAATAAGTATTGCCTTGGAGACGTGTGCAAGTCTAATGCAACGCGTGATAGCAATTATAAGTTTCCGTCTGTTTCAGTGAAGATTAAGACTAACATTTATTTCCAGAAATAAAATCTTATTCAAAAATATATATCTACAAAATATAAAATACAATCCAAATGGAGCCAAGAACAATACTTAATTTCGGGCTAGACTTGCCAAATCATTCTAGACCTGAGTTGTGTTATCTTTTTAATTAATTCTCAAGGGTCTGGAAGCCAGACGAGTGAAAGATTCTGTACAAGTGACATTGTTCTAAATATTGTAGAAGTCCTAAAACACTATGCTTCAAAATAATTATCTTCATATTTCAATAATAAGTTTTGTACTTTTATCAATATGTATTATTGAAATATGATCATTACAGTTATGAAATAATTATAGGGCAGCGTTAGGGACCACATGACCTGGGTCACTGATGATACTTGGTTTCCCCAAGTTATGACCTCTCCAAGAAACATCCATTTTGACCATGCGATACCCATGTGGCATTTCAGTCGCCACTTATTGTTTTTGTTGTTGTTTCTGTCACCGCTGTGAGACACGCAATGTTTACCTCTGGAAACTACCATTTGTATTCGGGGTGTACAGCATGTCCAGCATGCTTTTTAAAAACATTAAAAAAAAATGTATTCTTTTAACGACTCTTTCCCCCATGTTGTATCTGACTTTTATCTGATGGGAATGTCTGACTTTTGTGATGGGAATGGTTGACTTTTGTGATGGGAATGGTTGACTTGTGTGATAGGAATGGTTGACTTTTGTGATGTGTAATGTTGACTTTTGTGATGCGAATGGTTGACTTTTGTGATGGAAATGGTTGACTTGTGTGATGGGAATGTCTGACTTGTGTGATGGGAATGGTTGACTTTGTGATAGGAATGTCTGACTTTTGTAATGGGAACGACTGACTTTTGTGATGGGCATGGTTGACTTTTGTGATGGGAATCGTTGACTTGAGTAATGGGACTGGTTGACTTTTGTGATTGGAATGGTTGACTTTTGTGATGTGAATGGTTGACTATTGTGATGGGAATGTCTGACTTATGTGATGTGAATAGTTGACTGGTGTGATGGGAATGTCTGACTTTAGTGATGGGAATGGTTGACTTTTGTGAAGAGAATGGTTGACTATTGTGATGGGAATGTCTGACTTGTGTGATGGGAATAGTTGACTTTGTGATGGGAATGTCTGACTTGTGTGATGTGAATGGTTGACTAGTGTGATGGGAATGTCTGACTTTAGTGATGGGAATTATTGACTTTTGTGATGGGCATGGTTGACTTTTGTGATGGGAATCGTTGACTTGTGTGATGGGACTAGTTGACTTTTGTGATGGGAATGGTTGACTTCTGTGATGTGAATGGTTGACTATTGTGATGGGAATGTCTGACTTGTGTGATGGGAATGGTTGGCTTTGTGATGGGAATGGTTGACTTGTGTGATGTGAATGGTTGACTAGTGTGATGGGAATGTCTGACTTTAGTGATGGGAATGGTTGACTTTTGTGATGGGAATGTCTGACTTGTGTGATGTGAATGGTTGACTAGTGTGATGGGAATGTCTGACTTTAGTGATGGGAATGGTTGACTTTTGTGATGGGAATGGTTGACTATTGTGATGGGAATGTCTGGCTTTTGTAATAGGAATGGTTGACTTTGTGATGGGAATGTCTGACTGGTGTGATGGGAATGTCTGACTTTTGTGATGAGAATGTCTGACTTTTGTGATGGGAATGGTTGACTTGTTGATTGGAATGTATGACTTGTGTGATGAGAATGATTGACATTTGTGACGGGAATGGTTGAGTTTTGCGATGGGAATGTCTGACTTGTGTGATTGGAATGGTTGACTGGTGTGATCGGAATGTCTGACTTGTGGGATGGGAATGGTTGACTTTTGTGATGGGAATTCCGGCTTGTGTGATTTTGATATCTTACTTAAGTGATCGGAATAACTAACATAGGTTTATAACTGTGAACGGGTCACAGATAAACATATTGCAACATTTAGAAGGCTATAATTAACTCATTTTATGTTATGTTTTAACAAACTCAGGACAAGGCAAGAAAAGGTCCAAGCCCTCCCTCTGTTTCGGTTACAATAATTCAATCAAATCTGCCCAACAAAATGCTATTATTAAACTATTATAATGCCGTCATGGCGCTGGGATATTGCTGAATAAAAAATAAACAAATAAAAGTTACTCGAATTACAAACCCAATTTTTGTAGTTTTTTTATATATCACTTTCACATTAGCCAGCTGTGACCTCAGACGTTTTACTCTCTTTCAAAGAGCTGCATCAGCTGCTAATTTTAAGGGTATGTCTGAAATCTGAGTGAGTGAGTGAGTATGGTTTTACGCCGCTTTTAGCAATAGTCAAGCAATATCCCGGCGGGGGACACCAGAAATGGGCTTCACACATTGTACCCATGTCGCGAATCGAACCCTAGTCTTTGCGGGACGAGCGAACGCTTTAACCACTTGGCTACCCGACCGCCCCTCTGAAGTCTAGATCTGAAGGCGTGTGTCACTGTTATATGAAACGGATACTGAAGCATATATGTTCAAGTTATCAGATAATAAATATCATAATATCAAGATTAGGGAGGGGTTTTGGGTTTGTTCATTAGTTATCGCACGGTCACATGTATGTGGGAAACAGGTTTCAGTCTGCAGAGACGAATGATAAAGATCACTAAGTAATTGTTAGTATCATGAAATACCACCATTCACTGACGTAAGAAGACCCGTTCTCGGGACCCATGCACTTGCTAAGTCACGGCATTCCTCGCGAGATTTATCAACTGATGACGTAACCAACATGCGTACATTAAACAGCTGTTATCAAAGCGAGGCTCTTGCCAGCATGCACATCGCGCCGGCAGTCCGTGGACCTGCACACTGATACGTTTAATCCGAGACCAAATACTCCGAGACCAATTTACTCTGAATATACGTCTCTCATGATAAAAAAACGTATGTTCTGGTAACGTACTCTGTAGGTAGGTATATGGTAATCACAGACCATGTATCTGTAGGTAGGTATATGGTAATCACAGACCATGTATCTGTAGGTAGGTATATGGTAATCACAGACCATGTATTCTGTAGGTATGTATATGGTAATCACAGACCATTACCCTGTAGGTAGGTAGGTAGGTAGGTTTTTAGATACGTACGTACGTATGTATAATAGACCATATACCCTGTATGTGGATCTCTGGTAATCTATATATAACCTGGTCTCTGTCGCGAACAGCTGCACAATTGCTGATGCGGCGTTAAGCAATAATCACTCACTGCGGTTATCGGTACATTCAGCCAATTTTTACCTGCATAAAATTCAGTTACGAAAACAGTTAAAGGACGGGGGGTGTGGGTGGTGTTGTTGCAGAGGTGCGCGCCCCCATTTTAAAACATTCTAATCAGTTATACATTTGGAAGTTATTTATTATAAGTGTTTATATAAACTATGACCCATCAATTGTGTGGACTCAAATTGATGGTGAATTCTTTTTTTATATTTTGCAATTGTATGTTAACTTGATCTGTTCGTAACTTGACCTGTACCCGCCGATGCTAATCCAGGCAAGGGTTTCATTAAATCCAAAGGCCCCTGCCCCGGATAATCAACTGGTCTGTCCAGTAATACAGGGCGTTCACTCGTGATTTGCAAAGTTCATCAATATTCATCAATATTCACCAATATTGTTCATCCTTTACATGCTGGCTTCATCATCCATCATTATGCATAAAAAATTTCATTAATCTTGTTTCCGAAACAAATATTCCAGCTGCACTGGGCATGCGCGTTTCCCGTGAAACCAACACTAGCCAAAAATGTGGTAAAATGTGTAGAAAATATGTTCACTGAGTATGAAGATTTTCAAACTAAAGAAAAACTCCTGCATTACTATGATTTAATTGTTCATATAAATGAAATAATGCAAACATGATTTATATATCTGATCTGCGCAGCCCAACACGTGTGTTTAACAACTGCGCAGCCTGCTATGTTGGCACCTAGGGGGATAAGGGAAGGCACAGGTTCGTCGGTAAACCGGATCTCGTTCCGAGAAATTCCGAGGATAATAACATTGTTTTGGCATGACCTGATTTGCCAAAAAGGTCATCTGGACGACTGGAAGGCTGGACGGAAGATCCCGTTATGTTTCTTTGTGACTTGTTTATTGTATTACGTCAATATGTTATACATTACCAACCAACACACGTCTTAGCATATTCTGGATCTACGAAAAAATTGTTAATTTAAAGTGTTAAAATATTTTTAAAATCATCTGTAGTGGTAAATCTATCTTTGAGAGTAACATCAAATTCCATCGTGTGTCTCAGCGGCCCTGGTGGAAGCTTCCAGGTCGGTGGAAATAAGTTAACCTGTGCAGGCTGCAATACCCGACTGAACCGTCTTGTAAACTTGCCACAAGTATGGAACCCTCTTGAGGCCACCACGTTATATTTGACGTAGTTATCCCTCGCCACGTCCTTCCGTCCGTCCGCTTCTCAAAGGGAACAAATGTTCTCAAAAACTATTTAAGTCAGAGAAATGAAATTTTACACACTGATTGTAATGGTCATGATCTCAAATGAGTTCGAACATTGCTGTCGTAAATTCATTATTTACAGAGTTATGGCCCTTGCTCTATGCTTTTCAACATTGTGCATGGTGTGTGAAATGGGGAAGTTTTCTCATAAACTACTGAAGGTACATGAATGAAAGCTTGCATATTCACCTGAGAGATACTTGTCAAGAACGAGTTCGAAAACTGGTCCCGTCAATTATTTTTACAGAGTTACGGCCCGTGATCCATGTTAATTTACTTGTTGCATAGGATGTGAAAAGGGGGCAAATTTTCTCAGAAACCTCTGAAGTGACATGAATGAAAGCGTGCAAGCTCGTCTAAGAGATACAAGTCAAGACTCAGTTCCGTGAACTATATTTTTACAGAGTTATAGCCCTTTCTCCGTGCGTTTCAACATTATACATGGTGTGTTACTTGGGGACAAGCTTTCTCACAAACTACTGAAGTAACATGAATGAAAGCTTGCATGTTCATTTAAGAGATACTTGTCAAGAAAATAGGTCCCCTCAATTACGGTCCTTGATCCATGATATTTTACTTGGTGCATAGTGTGTGCAATGGGGACTTGTTTTCTAAGAAACTACCTCAGGACTGCGTTATTTGTTCCTGAGAAGCGGCCTTTTGTGCGAATTAATTTCAGATTTAATCATTTTTTATGATGACATAAGGCGGCCCAAGTGCCCATCTCTGCTTAAGGTTTTATTGGAATATATTCACTTCTATATGAACAAACAACATTTTAAAATATAACCAAAACCTTATGATCGTAGGTTGGAATCCATGATCATTATCAGTATGTCAGCGTTACACCAGTGGACCGCCTCCGTGGTCTAGCGGTAGAGCGTCTACCTTCCGGAAGCTATATGACGGCGGTAGTAGTAGTAGTAGTAGTAGTAGTAGTAGTAGTAGTAGTAGTAGCAGTAGTATACGAGAGCCTCATATATGTGCATACGTTGGCATCATATTAATGTGTATCATCATCCGTGGTCTTGTGGATAGATACTCTGCCTGGATAGCGGAAGGTCCGGAGTTCGATCCCCGGCCGCGTGATACCAAAAGACGTCAAAAGATGGTACTTGTTGTTACCCTGTCTGGCGCTCGGCATTAAGGGGCTAAAACAAGGACTGGTCGGCTCGGAGTATACTGTGCCTCAGTGGGGTATTCATGTTAAACTGCGGTATGGTATCTCAGTGGGCTAGCACTAAAAATCGGCATCAGTCCGGACTAGTACAAGCAGCCACACACGCGCACACACGTACATGCACGTCGCTATATAGGTGCAATATTCTTGGACGCGACGTTCAACCCCATTTCACCTCACCTCGTACACCAGTGCTCGTATTCTTCCCCTGAGTGGATCACTGAGTTAGTCAATCATTATCACCATCATCATGCTACCACTTTAGACCTGTTGCAGACAATCCGGTTTTATTCTTTTTATTCTCAGAGCCAATAAAGCGTGTAGTACTATATGAAGGTCATGAAGGGCGTTAGATTTTTCAACAGGCTTGGATATGTGCGGAGAAAGATATTTTATCCTGTTTGTTTATGTGGCAATTCAATTACCAAATCCCAAATTGTACCCATGTGAGAGAACGAACCACTTTAACCACAATTACCCCAACAATACTCCAGGAAGTGGAGTTATGGCTCGTCACGGCTTCCATCCTTTTTACAATGCAACACCTGCAAACAATATCCCCACCACGCGAAGGCAGTCTGCTCGCGGCAGCGCTGGGGCTGTCTGTCTGTTTGAGCTATAATCTGTTTCTGGAAAAGTAATCATGCTTGTAAATTGTATTTGTCTATTAAGTGTTTTGTTACGTTATGCATCGACTGTGTCATGGGGCTTCACGCTGTTATAAAAAGGTCTATAATTTTACAATCCGACATTTGAAGCGTTTATTTGAGCAACGTTGATCGTGGAGCGTAGCTGTATGGGTGCCAGTATTCGGCAAGCTTGCCTCCTGAAAGTTTTATAATCAAGGTTTTGTCCCGGGTTTGAGAACTTGATTATACCTTAATAAGAAGAAGAGGAACGATTACAGTCAAGCAGTTTACTGTCAGTGGTGTTGTGTTTTATAATACAGAATACAAGAGACATAATAGCAATACATGGTACATAGAATGATAATAGTATGAATACATGAAACATATAGAATAATAATAGAACGATCGAATAAGCAACGGTTATAATACTTGAGGGGGAAAGCTGGTAAGGTAGGGGATATAGCTATAGGTAGAGCTAAGCACACTTTCATGTCTAGAGAGAGCATTACATCATGACACCAACATTATGACCTGTGACTGCCTTTGTAAGCAACGTTACTATAAATACGCTTGGCTTATTACGTCCGAAGTGAGACGCGCTATTAAATCAATGTAGATAGACATGTACGCAATAAACGATAATAACAAAAACCTCAAACCAAGTATAATAAAACATGTAGTTGTAGGATATGAACGATATTGATAATCAAATAGTAGCATTTGCATGGAATTGACTTATCACGATGTTAGATTTGATTTCTAAGTTCATCAATGCTTTGTCATCGTGTTTATCAAAATATGAAAGAGTAACAGTTTCTGTAACGGCCGAACATTAGATATACAGACTAACTGTCCGTGTCTTTATCGTTCAACATACCGCCCGATTAACGTTACTTTCATGACACTTATTTGATGCATATTGTATTCTGATACCGTGTATATTCGGATATTGATAATGGAAAATCATATTCAATTAATAGGGAAGTACTGCTCATTAACGGACACATGTGGTGATAAACACATTTCATAAAACATACAAAGTATAGTAAACATCTATTCATAATACATTCAAGTTCTGGTTAACAAATATCTAAAACACACACGTTATTGTGTATGATATTTCATACGTACATAGGTAATAATGAACGCTTCATTATTTATACATACAAGGGACCCGTGCACATGCACAGTGCAAATATGTCTCCACAATCTTACATTAGTTTGTTAGAGTTAACCATCTATAGAAACACAGACTATCTAGAATATATCGCACACATATATATAATATAGGACCAAATGTATCAAATAATAAAATGTTTCTTACCTTAGTAAGAAGAAGAGGAACGATTACAATCAAGCAGTTTACTGTCAGTGGTGTTGTGTACTGATCATTTGAGATGCTTGACTTTTATTATAGTAATCGCCTCGTATATTTTGAGTTTGAGTGATTCCCTAGTCAATGAATTGTGCATTGTCTTCATCTAATTGTTGACCGATGATACGTCACGAGGTAATGATGCTGTATTATTACATAATATTAACTTCTACGCCGGTGCGACTGCGGCCTCTGGACAATAGAATTCACTTAGGGCGATGGGTTCGATGGATACGTCCATCTTACATCACTGTAGCCTGCTATGTAGCTGTCAGTGTTCGGTGTGACACGTGAACGTCTACAAGATTAAATTGCTTGTTGATATGTTGTAGGTAATGAAACCTTTATGAATATTTTAATTCCATTTTAATTTAGTTAATAATCATATTAGAAAACGCTAATATTTACATAACATATTGGAACAATATTGAGTGTATTTTACACTGGTATGG